>NC_056742.1:363104511-363170764 GCF_019279795.1 Protopterus annectens
AAATAAATCAAATCAGTTTTACCCTCACAGGGTATTCATCATCATGACCTTCTTTAGCAAAATAACTTGATTACTTACATTTAAGTTAACATGTAAAATAGTTATATGTAAGCTAATCAATATATGCATGCATTCATATAAATATGAATATGAGTATAAATATAAATATAACTGTATGTGTGTGTGTATAATTAACCCTGTATATAAATAATTTAAAATGATCATTCACATCTGTAAGTATAATATAGACTTAGTAATATACCATAAAGCTATGTAAAATAGATATATGAACCTTGATTTTTTTCTATCATATCCGCGGTGGTGGTGCTGTGGTAGCGTTGTCACCTCACAGCAAGACATTATCCCGTTCGATTCTCAGCTAGAGCGTCTTCTATGGAGACATGCGTGAATGGGCGTACCTTCGTTGAAGGTTGTGCGTTAGGGCCGGCAACTCAGCATGTAAAAATCAACTGCCAATCATTAGTGGAGCGGAGTTCCACTGTGGTGACCCCTAACCGGGAAAAGCCGAAAGATACAACATCTACTTTTACTCAGATAGTGTAATATACATTGTTTTAAACACCTAGACATTTTTCTTCCTTAGAAAATGCTGTGGCTATCATCAGCTAAGTAAATATTCCCATCAGTTTCACACTTAAGCTGTCTGATATTATTATCTTCATAGTTTCTAGTGTACTCTATGAAGCTGTCTTCAGTGAATTCAAAGTCAAAGTAAATGTTATTGTCCTTTAGAACTACACACGTGTAGCCTAAATGAAATTTCATGCATCAGCTCAATTCTTGAGATTAAAAAGAAAAGTGAAACAACACATACAAGTAGAGGAATAAACATAACTAACAAATACAGTACTACTCCCAATACACAAAAGAAAGAACAGAGACATTTACCAACACTCATATACAAAACAAATACCCTCCCTTTGAGTTAAATTAACTACCTTATTTAAAGTAATACAAAACACACTCCAGATTGAACAGTGCCTAAGTTATTTTTCTAATGTTGCATTGACTGGGTTAAATAATACTGACTATGGATATAATAAATAAATATTGTACTTGTTTGGAAGATATGTAATTATATATTGCACAAATACTAGTGCCAGAGCTCAGAAGTCTAATCACTGTAGGGTAGAAACTGTTATTGAATCTTGTAGTCTTGTAGTCCTGCAGCGGATGCTGCAATATCTCCTGCCCGATGCCAGATGCTTAAACAATCCATGCGCTGGATGTATGTTGCCCTGTATTAATTTGGTGGCCTTTTGAATGCTTCTTGCAGAATGAAGATGTTGTACTGATACAACACTGAACTTGTTACCTTCTCTACAACCCTCACCATTCTTTATAGCACCTTCCTTTCTCTAACTGTGCAGCTTCCAAACCACGCTGTGATGTTGCAGGTAAGGATGCTCTCTATTGCATCTATATAGAAGGTAGAGATAATATGAGGAAGAAGCTAAGTTTTTTCAGCCTTCTTAAAAAGTGGAGGTATTGGTGCACTTTCTTGACCAGATGGCTGGTGTTTCCTGACCATGAGAGATCCTCTGATATGTGTACACCCAGGAATTTTGTACTTTTAACCTTCTTCTCCTTTTCCTGAAGTCGATGATAATCTCTTTGGTCTTATTTACATTCAGGTCAGTTTCCATATTGATAACATCCTTAGAAGACTAAAGCCTTCTTGAAATATTTATATGTATTTTCATCACTCAGGCACTTGTGTTTGCCCAAAAAGTTCACGTACTACTTAAGCCTTCTAAATGCGAACGTGAATGATTCAGCCAAATTTTATCTGAGCCTCTAGTTTTACAATAAAATATACCAGCTTCTGTTTGTAACAATTAGATTTTAATTATATTAATACTATATGTGTAATCAACACATTATCTTCCCCCATGCTTCTTATCATGATTGTTTTATGGATGTATGAGGCCAGAATTTGATATAGAAGCAGTTTCACTCCTAGCCTTGTCAATCATACTTGACCTATTCTGCCTGTTAAAGTTGGCTTGAAAACTCTCATCACAATACAGTATATTTTAGCTGTATTTTCAACCATATTTCTGTGGTTTTCTATAAAGTACAGCAAAGACTGTACCAGATAAAGTTTTTGTGACAGTAAGGTTAAAAAAACAGACAAAATTTGGCAACAATAACTATATACCAAATCGGCCTTGAAAAAAAGGTAATCTTTCAGTATCATAATTTCAGACTAACCAGCACTCGACTCAGTGATACCACCAAGGCTGGCCTTAGGACAAATGGTGCCCTAACTGAATTCTACATGGGTCCATGGCATCCTCCAAATGCCTCACACACATTCTCCAGAACTTCCATCCCCCAATTTCCCCCATCATGGCCTCCCCACATCATTCAGGTTATTTTTTTCTACATTTTCTCATATCCTGTCTTAATCTTTAACTTCTTCCTGTATCCTTTCAATGCATACTGTCTGGGCCAGACAGCACTAAATAACTATGGAGCAAATCCTTGATTTAAGCAAAGAATGAGGGGGGGCCTAGTGGTCTCCAGAAGCTATGGAGTTTCTAGACGTTTTGAGGTGTATTTTACAGATTTTTTCCCCAATTTTTTGATACATCAATGACCTGAAAAAATCATGACCAAGGAAATACATTCAGTTTTGCTCTTCAACTTTTTTTTGTTTTTTATGCATCCTTTCAACACACACTAGCTGGCCAAGAGTGTAATATAAAAACCGTGGCATAAATAATCAAGTTATGCCAGGGGTCTTCACGCATGCTATGCATCCTGAAACCATAGGGTTATGGATGTTCTGGAATGCATTTTAAAGCTACTTTTGATTCAATAATGGCCTGAACAAGCCCTGAACAAGGAATGAAATTCAGTTGTATGCTTTTTTTTTCTTTCAAGGAAGACATAAGTTGTGACTGACAAATAGCAATTTGCTATAAACTGAGAACACAATAGTTTAGAAGATACATAAATCAAGTCTGGGAACAGTGCCTGTCTTCCTACCCCCCCCCAAAAAAAAATAGTCATATTCTGCGTATCCCTCTACAGTTAGATTGTGAGGAAAGCACAAATGGTCACAATCATATTCCAAGCGGCTGCTTTCAAAAATATATGCAACATGCACCTCCTCAGCACTATCCTCAACAGACGCCACCTTCTGTGTACCACCCTGATGACCAACAGGGGTGAAATTGAAAGAACAAATAGAATATAGTGACACATTTCAAGTTGCTACTGTAAGGCATATACAAAAGCATGACTCTTTACCCCTAGCCTTCCAAATAATAACAACCTGTACATGCATCTAATGTGTGTTTGATTGTGAAGAAAGTAAGAAAAATAATAACCAGAGTAATGAATTCTAACTTGTTATTCCTAAACAGTACATTCTCTCTAGACAACCTATAGCAACCCGAGGTTTGTGAAGAAAGTTAAAAAAAATAATGACCGCCCTGTCCACACCTCATAGAACTATAGACATATCCTGTTCACACCTCAGTGGTTTAATGTAAAGGAAATTAGTAATGACTACACCAACTCAGAACCACACACAAGCTACAGTGACCTTCTGTGCAGACCTCTGAGCAGGGCCAGTTTTAGACTCAATGAAGTTCAGGGTAGTGGCCAATATTAAACCTGTGTCAAATTCCACTTATACAGCCTAGAGTGTGAGGACACCCTGGCTCCAGAAGCTCTGAATTTCTGAATTTTCTGTAATGCATTTTTTTTTGAAAAATAGTAATTTTCTGTTTTTTTTTACTGCTGCCCAGAAGACACGCACACGCACGCGAGCGCACACACACACACACACACACACACACACACACGCGCGCACACACACACACACACACAAACACACACACACACACACACACACACACACACTCACACATGCACACACACACACTGACTTGGCATCATGGTTAAAGTTTTTTCCTTGCAAACACAATGTGCAGGGCTTGATTCTTGCATAGGGTCATTGGCTTAATTGGTTAGGCTTAAAATAGCTCACAAGGGCAGTTAGCCTAGTACTAATCCCTGAACCTATGAACACACACACAATTTTGCATACTAATGCTGCCCTTGAAAGCCAGGTCTATCATAAGCTATACTGATTTTTTCATACAAGCTTAAATATACTGACATTACTCAAACCCATGCCAGGTCTATCATGAGATGCACAAACACACATTACCTGCTTGCTTACAGGCAAACTGGAAGAATGCCAGTTCACCTGGGTTCCCTATTATATCAGTGAATGCTTAAAATAGCGAACACTGTTTGATCGACCATTTTAAATCGAAACCACGAAATCCCGAACACACGGAACAGTGATTTTTTTTCCCAGGGAAAAAAAATCACTGGGCCGTTTTCGGGACTTTGCCATTTCCTCCACTGTCGTGCGATCTCGGAGTTGGTATATTTAAGTAGGGGGAGTTGTGGGAGGCGAAGCCCCCCACTTTATTTGTATTTGTTTTTTTTGTTTGTTTTTTTAACGGAGCAGCGATTTTTATCCCTGGGGAAAAAAATCACTGTTCTGTGTGTTCGGCATTTTGCCATTTCGATTTTTAAGGTTCGATTATACACCGTTCACTATTTTAAGCATTCACTGTTATAATATAGACCATTCACCTGTGTCACATCTTTTGGATGTAGGTGGACATGCATAAACCAACACCAACATAGGAAGAGCAAATAGACTCCACACAGAAGAAGCTACAGTCAAGACCTCAAGCAGATCTATGCTCTGTAAGATGGCATGGATGTTACATATCAATTAAATCAAGAAAACTCTTAGTCTGAGTATCACAGATATATAATACCTCAAAATATCTCTTAAAAATGTTCAAATGGAAGGGCAAAACTCAGTCCGACTGCAGGTTCCTGGATCTGCAACTACCATTTAGAATCAAAGAAGACAATAACTTTTATATATGCACATGCATCATTAATTCTAAAATAATGCTGAAAAAAGGCCGTGTGGTAAACATCGTATTGGTCTAATCAGTATATTAATGATTCAGTACCAATTATGTGCTATAAACTAATATATAAAAGTCTGACATGTAGAGTACATATATGCTAAAAATGTCAAACTTAATATCATTTATTAATATCATAAACTCTCTAGTATCATATAATTTGGCCATAAGGCAAGAAAGAAGAGGTCTCAAACATACATCCAAAAAGTACGATGGAAGTTCAGCAAGTGATCCATTTCATGTAACAATAAAGTGATCCATTTCATGTAACAATAAAGTGATCCAGTTCATGTAATAATAAAGTGATTCATTTCATGTAACAATAGGTCTGTTTGGACAGCCATACAACATGTTATAGGCCTTTAATAGTAAAAATATTGTGAACAAATGATCCATTATAATTTAAAATTTTATTAAATCTGTGATGATAACATTTTTTTATTTATTTTTAGTTCATACTAGGCTAACTGCCCTTGCGAGCCTAGCCAATTATGCCTTGTGAGACTCAAACCTTGCACCTTGTGTTTGTAAGGCAAACACCTTAACCATTAGGCCATCCTTGTTAACCTGAAAAGTCCGACTGAATACATATCCATTTTCAGCAGAGGCCCGGGGAGAAAAGCTCCACACTGAAATTAAGTGACACTTAAAGTTGAGGTTACAGAGAAATCTAAGAACATTTAACAAATTCAGTGACAAATTCAAATCAAGGTTACATTTAGATAAGAATAAAACATTGTTGGTAATGGAATAAATATACAGAGATAGCAATCACATATCAGAAGTGTGTATAAAAGAAAAAGGATTTTCAGTTAGAAAGTAAGGATGATAGTTAAGAGAATGGTGGTTCGGTAAGAAAGAATTTATTTAGTATGGGCAGAATAATAAGTTATCTTCCTGATAATGGAATAAGAGAATTCTAATGGTGTAGAGAAATGTATAATATGAGGGTGTGGGAAGAAAATAAAAGGTTAATCACCTCTGTGAGCTACGTTTGGTTTATTTTTGTCTTGGTATATGTCGGGTTAGTCTGGGTTTAGACATGAGCATGACTATTGTTTTATCTTACCTCAGTCTGATTATTGTATGGGTTAGTCAGAGTTTAGACATGGACATAGCCAGTAACTGTTCATGTACATCTTTAGAGATATTTTGAATTGAGACAAGGAGCATTTAGCGGTTAATTCAGCAGGAAGAGAGTTCCATTTTTTTTCCAGCAGAGTTGGAGAATAAGGAATCTCCAGCTGAGTTGTTGGCTTTGGTAGCTTGTACTAGCATTCTGTTGGATGAGTGGAGGGATGCTAGTTTGCTGTAGGGGGTAATAATATTAGTCAGAATAGGGGTACTGGTAGGTTGGTAGAGGATTTTATGAATAACTACGAGTTGGTTATAGTATATCTGATTGGTTAGTTCTAGCCAGCCTAATTTGTGAAGATTTTGACAGTGGTGGGTTCTGTAGGCTGAGCCTTTGGCAAATCTAGCTATATTGTTATAGCAGCTGGTAATTTTGTTGAGGTTTGATTTGGTTAGATTTGTGAGGATGGGTGAGGCATAGAGAAGGGATGACAGAAGATGTGTGTGAGCTATGGCAGTTCTGGCAGTTGGGGTTAAGAATTTCTTAATCCTATACATGGAGCCTATTTTTTTTGTTTACTGTTTTTATGGCTTTGTCTATATGGACATCGTACTTCAGATTATTATTAATGATTATCCCTAGTAGTTTAGTGCAAGGTTCTGGGGCAATTATGGTGCCATTGTTGGAAGCGACTGTAATTATTGGCGATGTTAGCTTACGAGTGGGGGAGAAAAGTAGTAGTTTGGTTTTGTTTGGGTTCAATAAGAGATGACGATTATTGAGACAGTTCTCTACTTTGTTGAAGGTGATTTGGGATAGGGATTGTAATTCTGTGGGAGTGGAGGCAGAGCAGATAAGTGTAGAGTCACCTGCATACTGTATACAAGTTGCATGTGGGATAACTTTGGGTAGGTCATTGATGAATATAGAGAAAAGGAGAGGACCCAGGATAGAACCTTGGGGGTACTCCAAGGGTGACAGGTAAAAGGGGGGATATATTGTCTTTCCACAGAACAGCTTGTTGTCTACCATGCAGGTAAGAGTGGAACCAATTGATTACTGGGTTATCTAAGGACAGTGATTTGAGAGAGTCTAAGAGTAGGTGGTGATTTACCATATCAAATGATTTTGATAGATCAAGGAAGAGGGCAGATGAGAGCAGATTCTGATTATGGTTATGATTTATTGTGTAAGAAAAGAAAAGAAGGGCAGTGGTTGTACTATGGGCTGGTCTGAAACCATGCTGGGATGGGGCTAGGAGAGTATTCTGAGTAAGGTGGGTTAAAAGTTGCTTCTGTATGCATTTCTCCATTATTTTGGCTAAGGGAGATAGTATGGCTATAGGTCGGTAATTAGAGAGTTCAGTGAAGTTTCTTCCTTTATGAAGTGGAATAATATGAGCGATTTTCCAGATGGAGGGGATGTAGGATTCTTGGAAAGAACAATTGATTAAGATGGAGATAGGGTAAGCTATTACATTAGCAGCCTTTTGTAGAAACTCTGCGGGAAGTAGGTTGGCTGCCAGGGTGGTAGGTTTAAATTTCTTAAGTAGGGATTTGATATAGTCTGTGGGGATAGGATCAAATTTGAAGGGGGGTTATTTACCTGAGTGGGTGAGATTGTAGTAGAGGAGGAGGGAGATAGATTATTAGCTAGGGGCTTGACAGTTTCAGTGAAGAAAGTGTTAAAGGTATTAGCAACATATTTAGGGGGTAGTTGTAATGTAGCTGAGGGGGTGGGGGTAGAGGATTTACCTGGGTGAAGCAGTTTATTCAGACCTGACCAGAATTTTTTAGGCTGATTTTGGTGCTTTTGCTGTAAATTGAAATAGTAGTTTTGCTTGTCTAACACAATAGACCTTTTTGCTTCATTTCTTATTTGTTTGAATGTTATGTGGACTTGTGGGGATTTGGTGGCTCTCCTGGAGGTCCATGTTGTGTTTCTAGCAGTAGGTTTTTGTCTAATAGTATTGGTTAGCCATGGAGCAATTTTGTTTTTGGTTCTGATTGTATGTGTGGGAGCATGCCTAAGATGGCCAGGAATCTAGTATTGAATTCAGAGACTGCTTGGTCAAGGAGTAGTATTTTAAGATGGGCCCATTTACATGAGCTAAGATCGGCCTGGAAACTAATTAGGTTCAAGTTCTTTGTATACCTAAGGGTTTTAAAGGTGGTTTGGTGAGGCATGTCATCCCTTTTTCTGATTATGTAGGTTAGGAGGTGGTCGCTCATGTCTTCAGGTAGGGTGCCTGATTTGTATAACTGAGGTTTGTTATTTATTAAGATCCAGTCTAGGATGCTTTCCTTTTTGTTGGGCTTGTTGATTCTGGTGGGGGTAGTAATAGTCTGGGAGAAACCATGTAAGTTAATATGGGTGGTGGGGAGGTTTGCTGAACAAGTTGTCCAGTCGATGTTGAAGTCCCCAAGAATGATTGTTTCTTGGGGGTGGGTGGTGGGTAACCATTGGAGGGTGCTTTCTAAGGTATTTATGTTGTTGCCTGGGGGCATATAGCTACATACTATGTTTATAGATTTGTGTTTGTTAAGTTGGACTCTTGAGATGATTGTAGTTGGTAGTTATTAGGTCTTGTAGGGTGCTAATTGTGGATATCTCAAGAGAGGATTTATATAGGATAGCTACTCTACCTCCTTTTCTATCTCTACGGTCCAGTCTTATTATATTGTAGTTGGGGGGTAATATTTCATTATCAGGGATAGTGGGTTTGAGCCAGGTTTCTGTAAGGCAGCATAGAACAGGGGAGTGCATGTCCAGGAGGGCATGCAGGTAGTGGAGTTTCTTATTTATACTTCTGATATTTAGGTGACAGACAAGCAATTACTTGGGGGCATTATATGAGCTTCTTAGGTTTGTAGGAGTACTATTTATGGGGTTAGTGTTAGCTGGTGAGTTTGGGCTAGGGTTAGGATGGATGTCGCCATCAGCTTTGAGGTTAGGTAATATACTCCTTATGAGTTTGGTGAACTTTAGTAGGAGTTGGTAATAGTTCTTAGTCCTTGAGTTTAAGTATGCAGGTAGTATAGGATGGAGAGGTTTTGGAGTAGTGCAATAGGTGAAGAGGTGGGATAGTATTGATGGAGGGGTGTGTGTTTGGATGTTAGTGGTTGTAATTGATGTAGGATACCGAGAGTTAGGTAGGTAGTGGAATTCATAGGCGGTGAAAAGATAAAGTATTATAAGTGGGGGTATGAGGTAGTACAATGCTCTAGGTTTTGGAGATAAGGTGGGAGTTAGTGGATACATTGTGGCTGGGGTAGTAGATGAGTTAAGAGAGTATGGGTGAGGTGATAGAGGAGATTGAATGTTGGTGAATTGGGAGTAGGGGGATGGGTGTCTAGAAAGGATGAGTTGTGATAGGATGACTGTGGTTAGTGGGAATGGCCAACTAAGTAGGGGGTGTGGTTAGGGTAGTATAAGTTTAGGAGTACTGGGGGCGGGTGGAAATTGGGGGCAGGGTAGGGGAGCGGATTGAGCCCAAAGGCCTTGTGGGTGTCTAGTTCAAATACATTAGTAATCTCCTTATATGTTCATAGGTTTGCAAGTGTGTACTAGGCTAATGGCCCTGGAACCTTTACAAGCCTAGCTCATAGGATTAGACTGGCATCATGCCACTCAACCTTAGTTCCCAGTGCCTCTGTCGACTAAAACCACTGGAGTGATCCCTGGGGTGAATTTTCTATTTCCCATCCACTCATCAAGATTTCTCTTGAAGAGGGCCAGTGAGATGCTCTGTTTGACATGTATGGGAAGTCTATTCCATAACATGAGCAGTCTCTGGGTTTTGAACCTGTCCCTCCAGCACATTCTATTGATTGTGTTAATTAGGTTGAAGTCTCTGGAGTGTGTGCTGTGGAGGGATTGAGATTTCTTTAGATGTAGCATTTCTAATAGTGCTGGGTCAGACATGGCTTTGTAAGTCAAGCAGAGATCGCCTCTAAGTAGGTGATATGAGGCAGAGAATACTTAGAGCTTTTTCAGTCTGTCCATATAGGACAAGTATTTAAGACCTAGACCTCTTTGTGAGGTACTTTTGCAGCCTCTCCAGTTGTTGCAGGTGTCAAATCAGGTACATGCCAAATGGGGCATTGTACTTGATGACTGGCCTAATGAGGGAAGAGTAGAAGGAGACAATGACCTCTTTCTTCCTGGATGCAAAACCCTTAGTAATGAGGTGTGCCACATAGAAAAGTTTTCTGACCACAGTGGCAATATAGTGGTCAAAAGAGAGGTTGCTGTCAACCTGTGTTCCCAGATCTCTTATAACACCTTCTGTGTTCAGTGGACTACCATCGATGTGGTAATTCATGGGAACCAGGTTTTTCCCAAAGGGGATGACGACACATTTTTTGGCATTGAGTTTAAGGCCATGGTTCTGACACCAGTCGTTGGTCTCAGTAAGGCCTTTCTGTAGGATGTCAACATCACTTGGGGAGTTAATAATAGCTCCCAACTTGCAATCATCTGTGAACTTTGTCAGTCAGAGTCCCTTCATGTTGGCCTGGACTTCAGAGAAGTAGATACCAAACAGGAGAGGACCCAGGACCAAACTCTGTGGGACTCCACTCGCGACTGGTCATCAGTCTGACTTGGAGTCAGCTACTTTCATACTGTGGGTTCTATCTGTGAGACAGTTTGCAACCCACCTAGTGATATAGGGGTTGATGCCTAGCTTAGTGAGAGTTCTATGATTCCTGAGTGGGGAATGGTATCAAAGGCTTTGGCCAGATCAAGGTAGGCTGTATGAACCACCTTGCCTTCATCCACAGCTCTAGTGACTGACTCAAAAAAGTCGAACAAGTTGAGCAGGCATGATCTACCCTTCACAAAACCAAACTGTGTGGGATCCAGAGTTTGGAGATTCCCTATATCCTTGTTTATTAGGTCCATGATGATGCGTTCCATAGCTTTGCACATCAGACTCATCAGGCTAATGGGGCAATAGTTCTCAGCGTCTGTAGTTGCTCCTCCTTTGTGGAGAGGGATGACTGTAGCAGTGCGCCATTTGGTAGGGACAAAGCTTGAGGTGAGGCTGTGACTTGAACAGGGCACAGAGATGAGCTGCCAGTTCACTCTGTAGTTCATGTAGAACATAGCCAGGGATATTGTCAGGTCCCATAGAAGCTGTATTCTTGGCCTTGGACAGTGCTGATTTAACCTGTGCAGCAGTAATACTGGGTGCCTGGCAATCTACTGTTATTGCGATTGGTCCTTTGGGAGGGAAAAGAGGGGTAAAGTTGGCACTGAATCTGTCAGCCAGTATATTGGCAATATCTGTTGGCTCGTTATAGGAGGTACCATTGTGCAGTAGCTCAGAATGTGTGTATTGCCGTGAAGATTCTTTACATAACTATAGAAGGCCTTGTGGGTGTCTTTACTTTCTGCTGCAATTCTGCATTCATAGCTGGCTTTAGAGGATTGATGATGGATTGTGGGTTTATATCACAACATCGAATCATCAAAATTACGAATCACGTTACATCAAACTGGTTACATCAAACCAGAAAAACATCGAAAGGATGTCAATGGCAGCTTCCAATGGGGACATACCACATTAAGGATGTAGACAGGGGGTCCCGCACACCCCCCGCTACTTAAATATACCAACTCTGAGATCAGGTCTGATGCACTCTCTGACGTTTTTTAAGTCACTTCCTTTTTGTTATTTAAACTTGGGAGTTTTCATTCATTGTTGTACTTCTGATGAAGCTGCGTCTGTACTGTGGCGAAAACGCTTATTTCTTTTAAATAAAAATAGCGTTCAAGCAATTTCAAGGAACTTGAGTGGCTGGTTTGACTTTTTGGGCTTCCCTTTCATGTTTGGATTCAGTTTTTTCATTATTCTCCTGTTAACTCCGAGATCACGCTACAGTGTAGGAAACAGAAATCTTCCATTTCTGCACTGTAGTGCACTGAAGTGCCATCTCCGAAGTGGTATATTTAAGTGGCAGAGGGTGTGGGGGGTGCAGGGGGTCTTGCCCCCTGCATGGAGCAATTTGTTTTTAACATACACTTCACATGTTGCTGATTTTTTTGGGTTTTGATGTTTTCCGTTTCGATGTTTTCAATTTGATGTAATGTGATTCGAGATTATGGGGTTTCGATGTTGTGATATAAACCCAGGATCTCAACTTTTTGTTGAGGGTGATAAGGGAGTTTTTCCAGTCCTGGGACTTCACCTTATTCTGCATCCATTTCCTCCTTCTGTTGTAGAGTTTGTTTATGGCAGGGTACCACCAGATTGGCTTCCTTTTTTTGGAGGAGAGCATCTTGGTTCTATTGGGTATGGCAGGATCCATGCATTTGTGTACATGTTCCTACAGTGCATTGGAGTATGATTTGGGGGTCATGCAACTATTTTCCATTTGCGTGGGTGCCATGAAGTTAGCCACCTCTGTTTTTAGGAGCCCAAAGTTAGCTTTGGAGAAGTTTTTCATGGTGGTTACCTTTGTGGGGGGGGGGGGTGGAGTATGGATTTCCAAGGTAATTAGTTTGTGGTTGGATCTGACCAGTGAGGAGTTGACTATTTGTGTAGAGCAATGGTCACCCATGTTAGTAATGACCAGGTCAAGAATGTTGCTACCTCTAGTGGAGGTAAGAATGAGCTGGTGCAGAGCATTGGAATTAATGAATTCCAGAAAATGTTGGTTAAGGGTATTGCTACATGAGTAGTTTTCCCAGTTAATGGAGGGGTAGTTGAAGCCACCCAGTATGAGAGTGTTAGGTTGGAACCTAATATTCTCCAGGGTGCTTAGAAATGTGGAGTGTGAGTCTTGGGACATGGTTGGCGACCTATAGCAGGCTACAACCTGAATCGCTCTCTTACCCAATGTTAGCTGCACCTGAAGTATCTCTGATGCATTATGTTGGGCTACAGTCTGGAGGTGTATGCATCTTTTATGAATATGGAAACACCACCACCTGTGGAGCTTTGGTCCAAGTTCTGGGGCTGAAAGGTGTGGAATGAGTTATAGCCTGTTAGTGCAGGGGTGCTTTCTGCTGCCTTGAACCAGGTCTCTGTTATAGCACAAATGTCAATGTTCTCCATTTTAAGGAGTGCTTCAAGTGAGTGCATTTTGAGATTTAGACTTCTAGCATTGAGCAGCATGACCCTCAGGTTGCATTTGTTTGTAGCTGTTATGGTGGTAATTTGGTCTTTGGAACACCATCTAAAAAGGCACTATAGAGGTGACAAGAGCCTTGGCCAGTATCCAGAAGCCCAGGGGTGACAGATGCAGGCTATCTCTGGCAAAGCATCAAGGTCTGTCAATCATGTCATCCCAGGCAGACAGATACTGGATCACCTTAGAATGACACCAGAAACGTAGCCAATTGTTGAAATCAACCATTTTTCTGCTTGCACTGTGGTATCATTCTGGGTGATGGTAGGATGCTGCTCAGGGCTTGGGTCATACCCACCTGGGCTACATAATCTGAGAGCTCCTCCATGTCTCTTTTCATGTAGTCCAGGGAGGTACATCTCAGGTCATTCACACCCACATGTACAATGACAGAGTCATATTTGTACCTGTTGTTGGGGGACCAGAGTGCGTGTGTTATGTGGTGGATCCTGGCACCTGACAGGCAGCTGACTGTTACTTTTTCCTTATTCAATCTAGTGAGTGGGACATCAGTGTGCCTCACTATCAAGTCACCTATGACTAGTGTGTTGGGCATGCTGTTTTGCCTTAGGGGTTTTGGTTGAGTGGCACACTGTTTAGGACAGTTATGTGTCTCATGATTAGTGTTGTGTTGTGTAGTGCTGGAGAGTGTGTGTCTGCCTTGGAGGTCTCTGCTGTTTGGGTAGATTTATATTGAGAGGCTCCGTGAAGGTGGGTGTGCAGATTGTGTTTTTATGTGAAGGCAGTGCTGGTGTGAGTTCTGGAGGGCTATGTGTTCCATGTGGTGCGGTGCAAGTGTTGACCTTCTCCTTTTGACCAGCTATTCCAGTCTTGGCTGGAGAGTGCATGGCTTCCATTTTGGATATATAAGTGCATATCTCACAAGTCCGAGTGTTGGGAGGTAAGAGGAGAGGGTTGTCGGTGTACATGAGGCAGTTGCTACATTGCATCAGGATGCCCAATTCACCAGGTTAATAGTAGAAAGCACAGGGAACAGACCTTCAGACATGCCTGCAGGGGTGGGCATTAATAATAAGTACTGGAGCTGTTTCCTTGTAGAATATTAAGTGCTGGTAGCACATTTGTGTGCTACAATAATTGCTACAAGAAGTCTGGTAAAGTGCTAGACTAATAAGCTAGTAAAAGTGCAGGAGAGGAGAGAACTAGCAGATCTAAGGAAAAAATGGAAGAGAACACCTTGGCACTTCTCAGAAGCATACAAACAGTCCTGGATACAGCAAATCTTTATCTGGACTAAACTAGTTACAGGAAAGGCAGAAAACAAGCGCAAACATGGGTTTTTAAACCAGAAAGTTGAAAGAAATGGAAAAATTGCTCAAACGGCCAATAAACTACAATTTCTGTGCCACAAACCACTCATCTTGTGGTAGATAGGCTACCTAGTGCTTACCACTCTCACTGATAGGCTAGAAGGCTTCCAGCCAACACAGAAATGCTTAGGGGGCACAGAAGGTTACACACAGTCCTGAATGCAGCAAATCTGTATCTGAACAAGACTAGTTACAGGAAAGACGGGAAAAGCACAAACATGGGCTTTTAGTCCAGAAAGCTGAAAGAGATAGAAAAACTGCCCAAATGGCCAATTTTGTTTGTGTCTTTCGGCTTTTCCCGGTTAGGGGTCGCCACAGCGGAACTCCGGTCCGCTAATGATTGGTAGTAGATTTTTAGTGCCAGGTTACCAGCCCTGATGCACAACCTTCAATGAAGGTATGCCCATTCACGCATGTCTCCACGCAGAAGATGCTCTAGCTGTGAATCGAACCGGACAGCGTCTTACTGTGAGGTGACAGCACTACCACAGCACCACTACTGCAGATAAACTACAATTTCTGGGACAGAAACCACTCCTCTTGTGGTAGATAGGCTACCTAGTGCTTACAACTCCCACTGACAAGCTAGAAGGCTTCCCTCCAACACAGAAAGGCTTGGGGGGGGGGGGCTCCGAAGCTTACAAACAGTCCTAGA
Source organism: Protopterus annectens (assembly GCF_019279795.1). NCBI lineage: Eukaryota > Metazoa > Chordata > Ceratodontiformes > Protopteridae > Protopterus > Protopterus annectens. Next base: position 363,119,703 of record NC_056742.1, read on the forward strand.
TACAGTAAATCTGTATCTGGACTAGACTAGTTATAGGAAAGGTGGGAAACAAGCACAAATGCAGGTTTTTAAACCAGAAAGTTGAAAGAGGTGGAAAAAACTGTCCAAACAGCCAATAAACTACAATTTCTCGGTCAGAAACAACTCCTCTTGTGGTAGATAGGCTACCTAGTGCTTACCACTCCCATTGATAAGCTAGAAGGCTTCCCTCCAACACAGAAAGGCTTGGAGCATTCAGAAGCTTATAAACAGTCCTCTGTAGCTGGACTAGACTAGTTACAGGAAAGGCAGGAAACAACCTTAGATTTTTTTTTTACAGAAAAGTAACCTAAACAGCACTAAAACAATTCAAGTGCAGTGCAAGCTAGCACACTTGAGTGTGTAACAATATTAAAGCAAATACATTTTAAATAAATGCAATCTATTCAAACTGTATTCTGAACTGAATTCAATTACTGTTTTATTCAACTCTGAACAATTAAAAAGTGCCAAAAATTATGCTTATCAGCTGAGAAGCACACTAAGTCAGAACACAAGGAGATTCTAGCAAAAGTTTTTTTTTTTTTTTTTTTTTTTTTATTTAGTAAAGTGGAAAGGGGAAAAGGAGAAACAGAAGATAATTCAAGGTTAAGGAACTACATGGGTTGATCTCAGATTTTCTCTCTGTATTAGGTAGAATGAGCTAATGACACTAGACTGGGATAGAGCTGGGATAGAGCTGAATAGATGGGACTGGTAGGAGTGTCTGAAATCAAAATATGATCTCACTGTACTCGGTTGAGTGAGCAAATGAGATGGATCCAGGATGAGTGTTCAAACACAAATTTACAAGAGGGGCAGGCAACTCCAAAGCCACCAAGATTAATACCACAACAAGTACAGGGAGGGAGGTCGTGAAACTAACTGCAGAGAGACCACAATATTCAATGAAACAAATAAATAAACAGAAAAATAAAATGCAGTACTATCTTTAACACTGCAAGATTGTACTTAACTCAGCTTGTAATACAGTTGATTGTAGGTATATAGCAATCAGCCAAACAGCTCAGATACTGAGTAGAAATAAATTCACAGATATGTGACTAACACTTATAAGCACAGAGAAACCATCTAGGCTAAGAGTTAAATACCGAATATCAATGAAGTGAAAACAACAATCCCCACTAACTGTAGACAGAGAGAGAGAGGGAGACCACAATATTCAATGAAACAAATAAACAATTGATGCAGTTGAAAAACTGAAATAATGTTTATTAAGCTGCTAAGAAACTATAATATAATTATACACTTTAGAAAGAAAGCCTAATGAGCTGCTGACGAAATTCATATATGCCCTGAGCAAAGAATATTTAATAACCTCAAAGGCCACCCTTTGCCCAGCCTAATACATACGCTTGCAAACATGTCAGCCTGATGAATCTTAAGCTAAAGCCAGATTTGTCTCATCCAATCTACTGAAAAAACAGTAAATTGATTGTAACAATTTGAATTACATTGCACTCTGCTGGAATCTAGAGATAGGGCAACTTCAGTGTGTGTGTTTGTGTATGTGTGTGTCTATTTAAATAAGTATTAACCTTTTCTTCACAGTAATCTAAGTATTCCATGTCAAATCCATTCAGGCCACTTTGCCTCCTTCACTTTGAGATTTTGGAGTCCTTTCATGACCCTTTCTCCTGTGAGAGGGGTAGAACAAAAGTCCTTAATCTTGGCATTTCTTCTAACTGGATATGACAATCTTCTCTTTTCTTTCATGAATATTATTTAGAATTATTCACATAACAGTCCTGCTTTTATGCTCTGTTTTTTAACCACCACCTAGTTTCTTAAGCTTTAAAATTTCTTGTCTTTATTTTCCCCTAAATATATCTATAAAATGTTTTGCTTCCTTTTTGTTTAAACTGTCTCTCTTGAGTTCTGTTAAGGATTTTGTTTTTCTGATAGTCTTTCCTGTTTCCTTCTCCACAATTAGCATTGTGTCATACTTCCTCCTCCAGTAATTCCTTATATTTCTTAAAATCTACATATTTTTTCATTGATTTTCAATGCTACCTCATTTGAGAACCAAGTTTTTTTCCTTCTTTTTGCTTTCATATTTGTTTCACTTAATGAAATAATACTTTTTTGGTGACAGTTTTGTGTTCCCTTTGTTTTTTATAATACTTTCTTGTCTGGCTGCTAAATATTTTCTAAGACATTCTCACATATCTGTAAGTGTCTTGTCTTAATAATTAGGACACCAGACTTGTATTAGCTTACCTTACAGTGAACTATGCAATTTCATGCTCATTTGTTTGCAAATTCCTGTCTTTTTTTCATATCTACGATTCTTTAATCTTCCACATAGGAAACTGAATAATAAATAATCTGTCAGCAGACTCAGAACTCTTTGACCACAGATATGTGCTATTCCTTGTTAATGTGAAGAGTTGATGTAAATACGCTAGTACTGACTTAAAAATACTACTTAGAAAAGTGCAAATATCATTTGACAGATGTTATATATCTAAATATATGCCAAATCATTATTCAGAAGATTCATACCCGATGAAAATGCATAAAGTTGTTTTAAGTCATATAAAACCAGGACCATTATTTGCCACTCTGAGCTCATACAGATTAATAAATAAAACTAAAATCCATTTATTCATTCTGGCTTTTCATAGCACTTCATCCTGCCAATAATTTTCATAGATTTTTGTGATTTCAATTCTTAATGTTTTGATATGATTTTCATTTTCCTTGGTCAGCTGCTGTGTTGCTGGTGAATTGAATGATGCCTGAAAAGCACAGCTATTTAAAGATGAACTAATTAACTGAAAGCGCAACCGATATTAACATATTTACCCTTTGATAATGTGAATCATTCAGGAAAATGAGCAATAATGGCACTTGCTGTGAAACATCTGAATGATGGCCTAGATTAATTTCAGTTGTAATAATGTAACCTGATTCTGTGCCAATGTGTATATGTATCGAATGAAGAAATGCCTTTGTGGTGGGGTACAGAATTCTCAATGTTTTCCAACAGAATTTGGAGTCAAGTAGAAACTAAGAACAAGGCCACAAATTAGGGACACATTTTAAATGCTGGCACTATTATCTTAGAAATTTTCAAAATGATTCCCAATTTTAGGAGGAATGGAACAAAACTTTGAGAAACATCAGAGGGTGTCCCAGCAACATAGGGACAGTTTAGATGTCTGATGGGTTACTATACTCATAGGTTCATAAGTGATTACTGGACAAACTACCCAAGGGACCTTTTTAAGCCTAGCCATGCTTTCCCAAATGTATCTGACATGATTTGATACCTCAGGGTAAGTTTTAAGGATTGGATTTAAGTTTGATCTCCCTTATAAAAAGTGCTACTGCCTTCACAAGGCCTTTCTGTCAACAAATGCTTCTTTATGTTCTTGTAACTTCATATTCATTACTTCAATAATGACATATATTTATCTTAACCTTTCTACCCACTTCTTAGACAATGTAGGTTTATTTTTGGCTAATTTGATTTTCTTGCAACCCAAAGAATCCTCAAGTTTTCTCCAGCATTGCAGTCCAAAAGCATTGATTTTCTGACACATAGCCAGACTTGCAGTCCACCTATCACAATCATATATCAGGGAAAAATGTAGATTGTATAGACTTTTGCAGACACTTGTAATGTCTTTGCTCTTTGAAAGTTTATTCACATTTGTCATAGCTTTTCTTTTCAGATCCAATTTTCTTTTCAGATCCAAATGCATCTTTTAATTTCCTGGATGCAGTCATCATCAGCAGAAATATCTGAGCCAATGAAGAAAAAAATCTGTTACTGCCTCTATTTCTTCCCCATCAAACTACAAAGAACTGATAGGTTTAGATAGTATAATTTGAGGGGTTCTTTTATGTTGAACAACACTCTTTTTACATTTTCTACATTCATCAAGCTCTTTAGCTCTTCCTCACTTGCATATCAGTCCTTTCACCATGTCAACAAGCTTCTTAATATTTTTCCTAGCAATTCTGATTGTACGATATGAATCATCCAACCCAGCATGTCATTTGTTTATTTTTATTTATTTATTTGTTTGTTTTTTGTTTTTTACCAGGAAAGTATGACTGGGTAACAATTACATTTTCACAGCTGAGGTATGGGGAGAAACACTCCAAGAAATAACTTAAACACTGGTAAAATATGCTGAGTACATGCACAGCAAGTAAAGTCATGATTAAACAAAAGTACATACAAAACAAGAGTATACGAAACATATACAGAACATGGGTATACGATAAGGTAAAGCATTCACAATATGTATAAACTAAGTACATTCATGATGACAGAAGAAATATATATAGTATTTTGCATACTATGTTCAACTTGTAAATTAAATAGTGTATTGATACACAGCCTTGTTTTCTCCCAGTCTTGAACAAGTTAGGCATTCCATATTCATTTCTAACCATTGCTCTTATTCTGCATACAAATTTCTTGGGAGGTAAATAAAGTTACCCAGTATGCCCATTTCTCTAAGAGTGTGCCACTCCTGCATGGCTCAATGATGCAGTGGGATGAAGCTCTTATTGTGACATAGGTAAGTCAATGGTGCAGTGGGATGGAGCCCTGATTGTGACACAGGTGAGTCAATGGTGCAGTGGGATGGAGCCCTGATTGGGACAGAGATGAGTCAATGGTGCAGTGGGATTGGGCCTTGATTGTGACACAGGTGAGTAAATGATGCAGTGGGATAGAGCCCTGACTGTAACACAGGTGAGTCAATGGTGCAGTGGGATGGATCCCTGATTGTGACACAGGTGACTGAGGGTTTGATTAGTTGCTCTGGCACTGGAAGGACCAGGCAGGGGAGGAGGAAAGAAGCTTGAAAGCCTGCAGCATGCTCACCTCTACTGGGGTTATGAAGAGGTCTGCATGCAATTAGGGCACACTGGGCAGGTACAATTTCATTGGCAAAGACCAGAGAAACAATCTCCCATGCTTTTATGTCAGTGGGTGGGACTACAAGAAGGCAATGTCCCTTGCAGACATGAAGTAACATCTTTCACAGTCAATCTGTTGCACTTTCCCTACCCTTGCACAGCCAAGGATGTGGAGAGATGTTAGGACAAAAAAAAAAAAAAAACAGAAAAATCACAAGCTGCACTTGATACCTGTCTTAATGATGGCCCCCTCCCAGCTGGCCTTCACTTTGGTGATTGGAAATAAACAGGCCAATTAGCAAGGAGATAAGGAGATGGATGATGATTGAGAGACACTGGGGGAAAAGTGCATCAAAAAGTAAATAAATAAAATAATACATTTTCTTAGGTTGCTATAGTTCACACTGTCAAATATTTTGACTAGTCACTAAAGCAGACATACGCATTTTTTTTTAAATTCTTTTGCCTTTTATATTATCCAGCACATGTTGGTGATTTGATCCCTGGTGTCTCTATCCCCTTGAACATAGTTTGCACATCTGGCCATTTTTGAAAAATCTATTGCTGACGTTTTCCTGAATATCATCAATCATCATAAAGAGATCTCTTGTGTTTCCCATTCAATTATCTTTGTAAAATTCTTTGTACTCATTATCAGGCCAGTCTTTCCTTCCATCCAAATTAAAATGGTGCTTGCTTTAATGGACTGCATTTGCTTATGTACACGCAATGAGGAAATATGTGTGCATATGAGTGTGTCTATGAATGCATGTATGTGCATGCTGTATGCATCATGTTTGTCTGTATGTGTTGTGTACATATGTGTCTGCATCTGACAAAGTACAAATGCATGTGTTTTGACCATGGTAACTTTGTGTGTGTGTGTGTGTGTGTGTGTGTGTGTGTGTGTGTGTGTGTGTGTGTGTGCACGTGCGCGCACGCGTGTGTGTGTGTATGTGTGTGTCTGCACAGGTGATTCATCTTTCTTTACATATCTGCAGCTTTCTGCTAACTAAGGAAGTCAGACATTCAGCGTCTCTTGCTAGCTTTGTTAATATTAAATCTTGAATTTTCTTTGTTATCATAATCTTAATAACTATTACTGACAGAAATCTTATGAAGTTCCTTCTGTAAGCAAAATTATTTTCTTAGTCAAAGCTTATTCAATTATCAATTTATACCAGGTGATGTTTGGCATAAGAATATTTCTAATCCTGCTGTCACTTGTTATAATTAGGTTTATGGTGACAAGGACAACTCAAACCAATTCTGTGAGCACAAGTTCCTATATTGTATTATTTATAGCCCCTAGCATAGCTCTCCTAAATTAGCAACATATCATTATATCTGCAGCTCATCCAAACTAAAAACTTCAACAGACCATTACAGCATGCACAATATGCAAAACATCTCCAAGAATATATCTAAATGTCATTGTGAGGTATTACAAGAAAGAAAAGGTGCCAGCTAAGATTTTAATTTCATCTTTTTTTTCTTGCCAGAGAAAAATATAGTGGCTTTTTTCTGTTATAGCCAAGGTTAAAAACAGCCTATCAATAATGTATTGCATTTAAGAATATAGCACATGTTCAGCAAGCATTTCAATCATAATATAAATGATGTCTCTTTGTGTAGTTCAGTTTGGAATGTGTAATCACTTTTGTATTCAAATCTAAGTCTATAGAAATTTATATTATTATTTTTTAATGCAAATCCATGCTGGTTAAATTCAGACTGCAATGTAAGTGCAATCCTCCAAAGTAAAGTGAGTTCAAATTGTAGCAATTAAGTTAAATAAAACTGTTTCACAGATACCTCATGCAAAAAATAAAATAAATTAGCAAACAAAGAAATACCTCTATGCTAAAAAGGAATCATTCTGACAGATATTGAACTGATGTTTAGTATGGTATAGTTGATATTTCTGAGGTATATACTTTAAGATCAAAGAATTACTACACTACTTTAATCTAGAAAGGGGGACATGAAAAATTCTTACAGAGTACAAAGTATATAGAAAGCATGCAACAAAGGGGCAACAGCAAAAAGAAGGTAGCTGCACAAGCAATGCTGTGGTTTAACAAAGCAGAAGTGGAATGGAACTACTGAAGTTGAAAAAAATATCCAAACATATCACGGATGTATAGGCACGCCGGTAACCACAACCCAAAGGGTCTTATCAGGTTTCACACATATGATGTAGAATGCATCTGACAAGAGCAGCGCATATGCAAGTACACATTGATATACAAGCACAGATACTGGCAGCAGCAGTGGTAACTCTATGACCTAAAATTACTTTGACATGACTCGGATATGATATTAGTTTGGCAATCAGTTAGTACAGCTTATCAGTTTAAAATATCAGCTCAGATATATCAGAGTTGCAGGGCACAGTCTATACAAACTATATAGCACAGAAGAAAGAACATAGAATATGCCATAAAATCGGTATTTGAAAAATAAAACTCCACTAGTGATAGACTGGGAGTGAAAATTACTACACAAGGATGACAGAATGGAAAAAAGATTTGCATAGCAGAGGATGATCTCTGGAATACTGAATCATCATGCTGAGCAGCTCAAGTCTTCAAGAGATTTTTCCAGTCGGTTTCTGAAGGAAAATTATTTTACTATGATGTGTTATCAGCACAGGATAATGGATATACAAAATATGTCAATGGAACTGAGCAGTCAAATTGTTTATATCAAACAGATATGGTTGCATTGGAAGGAAAGGCAAAGAAGAAAAATGTATTCCTATGTGGGAGCTTGAAATGTGAAGAAGGATATGGTTGCTTGGTGCTTATAAAAACTGTGAAGATACAATGGATTGGTTTCTTAACATATTGTTGAGCAATGAAAAGGATCTAGACTGCCACTGTCCATAAAGCATATGGTCAAATAAGAGTGATTCTGGTTCGATTCAAGAAAGATCAGATGCTGTCATAGCTTTGTCAGCCTAATAAGTGAATAAATATTGATGAACAGCATGCTTATGTGGATCACAGTTTCATGGTGACAACCATGGAGCAGCATTCACAGATTTGGCTGCCATAAAAGAATGCTAACAACACAAACTAACATATAAATTACCATTTCTACCAACCTTAAAGGTTTATTTTTTTCCCAATAGAAGTTCTCCTTGATTTAGCTGGCTATGAACAGGCTACAAGGGTTACTGAAATCATTGAGTAATGTATGCAAGGAGTCAGTAGTAGTGGGAGAAGAAAAAGGGACTACATGTTTGAATATAATGGATCTGCAGGAAGAATGGAAACAGAAGCCTGTTCAAGGGGAAAGTGAGGAAATTGTAACATGTTCATTAACAGGTATTCAACGGAAAGAGAAAAGTCATATAAATACATGAATGCCACAAGGCCCGACTCCACAATGCTGCATTCTTTACACCATAGGCACAGTTTACCTGTGCTCAAAGCTCTCAGACACTTATTTTTATTAAAGGTTTTGTATACTATGCAGTTCACCACTTGGTGAATTTTTATTTCATAGGCACAAAAGCCAGTAAAAAAGGCTCTGAGGTCTGAAACGTTACTTACAGTTTCATCCTACTTGTGCACATCTGTGAGCTCTGTAAACATGAGCACTGTGACTTGTTTTCCACTGTAAGCTACTTCTCTGGATGTATGTATTGTTTAAAAAATGAGAGTCACCTAGTGGGGGCTAAGTGACTACCTCCTCTGCATAAAAAAGGTCTGTTTTTATCAGGAAGAAGAATGGAGTATGGTTACATAAATCATGTATATGAACCTCTTATAAGCAGTCACTATAAATCCTTTTACCAAACGAGAAGATCAGTCTTTCATAATGCATTTCAGACAACCAAATCAAAGGGTAAAAAGATCACACAGACAAACCATTCAGTAGAAAACTACAAGAAAAACCCAACCAAGTTAAAGTTTCTATGTTATGATACTATAAACCTCCTGTAATTGAGGCCCATGGGATATATGCAGATGTCCCCTTAAGGACATCAGGTGTATCAGCTACATGCCTTCTGAATGTCCATGATGTTTTTACTCTTTAAGTCGTTATGGTTACATTCAGGCAGTAAAGACAAATCCCATATAATATGGGGTATCATTAAGTATTTCAGAAGATAGGAGCCCAGTACAAGTGGGCACAACCTCTCCTATTACATGTGATACAAGCATTGATAAGGACAAGTCAGACTGGAAAAAGTGTTGTAATAAAGCTTTCATAATTTTCTTCAAGGATATGAGCCACACAAAGGTAGACACAGCCTCTCATACTACATGTAATACAAAACAAGTTAATAAAGTCTGGTAATAGCCTCTTAAAAGCATGCATTTTCAATGTTCAAAGTCTTGAAACGAAACTAGTAAAAAGAAACTTACAAATAAAACAACAAATAAAGGAAAAAAAAACACACTAAGATCCAAAATGAATATAAAAGTTAGCGCTTTCGTTTACTGTATTAAGCAAACTTCATCAGACAAGATAAAATGCAAATGCAAACCATATTTATATAAAAATTATTAATTAATATGACATCATTTCCTTCACAACAAAACCAAGCCTCCATTTAAAGTACCAAACCCCAAAAAATAAAAAAATAAAAAAAAAATCCAATCAAAGAATGTCTCAGTAATACATACAATATATAGAAAACATTAGATTTCTATGTCTGAAAATGGATGAGTAATCATAATGCACATATAAATATAAGTGTATAGGTTAGCTAATTAATGACCTCATTTTCAACAAACTTTTATTGGAAACTGAGTCATTTAAACCTGGGGCAGAAAAAACGTTCAATCTTAGCTGCCAAATGAATTCCCTCTCCTCAGTTTTCAAATCTAAGGGTCCCCCTCTCACATTTTCATAGATTTATTTCAATAACTAAAAATCTGAATTCATGTTCAGGAAAGGAATTGATATGTCTGGCTAATGCATTGTTTAAATTCAATTTATTGATGGCATAAATATGCTCATAAATCCTGCTTTTAAGTGTCCTCCCAGTTTTGCCCACATAAAAAGCTGGACATTTTGAGCATAAAGCCAGATACACCAATCCTTTAGTATTACAGTTGAATTTATCTTTAATGTCAAAGTTCTTCCCTTTGATATTAAATCTGCTACCCACTTGTATATATTGACACCAACAACATGCCTGACATTTAAACAAGCCGCAATGAGGTCGATAGCATCTTGTGCTATCCCCTTCAACAATATTTTTCAAGATCATACCTTTCCTAAACACCAATCTGGGTGAATCACCCACTTGGTGTCTGATGTTGGCATCATCCAAAAGGAAACACCAATTCTTAGTCAAGATAGATCTTAAAAGGGGGGCATCAAAAGAGAAGGTAGTAATAAAGCTCAAACTAACTGTGTTCATGTCAGGAGGTTTTTCAACCACTGTTAATTCTGAAGCCGTCGCTTCATCCAAAAAATTTCAACTGTTGTAGACATTCCCCCTATAGGAATGCAGATAGATTGATAACTGTTTCCTATTTGAGGCCCCGAACTATGATTTTCATCATTTAACAAAGGTGTAAAATACCCATTTGATCTTTTGGCAGAGACCTCACAAATCAAATCATCAACTAATCTACCAGGGTAACCCCACTTAATAAATAAATTTCTCAAAAAAGTGCATTCCTCATTAAAATCAGATTCCAAGGATACCATCCTTGCAGCCTGATCCAATTGACCTTTCACGACACCTCTCTTTTGAAAAAAGAGGTGGCAGCTTGAAAAATGTAAAAAAGAATTAGAATATGTTGATTTCCTGAATATTTTGGAATTGAACCTGTGAGTATTATAGTTTTTGATTAAATCAACATCTAAAAAGGAAATTCTATCAGTATTAAATTCCCATGTAAATTCCAAAAAGTCAGTATATTTTGTGATGTGTTTCACAAAACATTCAGCTGAGCCCACATCCCCCCGCCATAAGATAAAGATGTCGTCCAGGTAGCGGGTGTACCACACTGCTCTCTCCCGGAAGATGGTAACTACAAAGTGATATTTTGTCTCCCAGTATGCCATCACAGTATTGGCAAATGTAGCTCCACAAGGAGAGCCTATAGCTACACAGGTTTTCTGCAAAAATAGTTCCTTGTTAAACATAAAGAAGTTATTGTTTAATACCAACTCCAATAAATATATGACTAAGTCTATACATGGGCCATCCACCCATTTCTCTAACATAAATTCTCTAACCCATTCATACCCAATATCCTGTGGGATTATGGTATATAAATCCCGTATGTCAATAGTGAGAAAATTCAGGTTTTCTAAAAATGGGAAGTTGTTCATAGCTGTTAAAAATGCCCATGAGTCTTTACAAATTTGAGTCTCATCATTTAAAACCAATTTAAGCTTTGCATCAATGAATTTGGCACAGCCATAAGTAATAGATTGCCTTTCCGTTGATGATAGGACGGAAGGGAGGGTTATTAAGATCCTTGTGTATTTTGGGTAAACCAAATAACATTGGGGTCAAGGGGTGCTCCATTAATAAAAAATGGTATAAATCAAGGTCAATCTGTCCCTCAATGAATAAATCATTTATGAAGCCTTTCAAACGCTGATGTGCTCCATTCATTTCATTGAGGGAAACTTTAATATAAGAATCCAATGTCAATAAAGAATAAAATTCTATTATCATAAAATTCTTTGCCCATGAAAACCAACCCACCCCCCTTATCAGGCTTCATGACTCGGATGTTGGCAAACTTAAGACTCACTAATGTGTCTAGTTTAATTTTAGATAGATTAAAATGTTGGTTATCTGTGTACCTTCCTAATAAATTCCTGAAATCATTCTCACAAATCTTCTCAAAACGTAAAATTGAAGGGTGTAAAGGTGGATTAAACACACTAGATACCCTGAAATCTTTGATCAGGCTTGAGTTGTTACCAAAAAGAACATTTAGGTTCAACTTCTTTGCATACATTTTTAAATCTATCAATAGTCTAGCTAGATCACTGTTAGTCGAGGGAACAAAAGACAAACCCTTAGCAAGCACTTCTATTAGTAGTGGGTCAGGGACAAAATTAGAGTAATTATAAATTCGAAAATCACCAGTACTGTTAGTTAAAATTTCCACTGGTTTCGAAACATTTACTAAATTAATAAATTCATCCATGGAATCAAAGGAAACTACCTCCTTCTCCTGTTCCTTTTCTTCCAGGATTGTCTTTGTTGTGGGTAATTCTGTGTTCTTCTCGTGCCCCCTCTCTGATTCCCCTGAAAACCCTGATTAGAATCAAGTTTGCTATTATTACCATTAGTATTGTTGACCCTGTTTGCTAATCTCTCACTTCTCCTCACTGGAGATGAGTGGTCAGCAGTCATGTCATTAGTTGAAATGTTGTCATTTTCAACACAAGCAGACTCATTCACATTTACATCAACATTACCAATGTGCTTCTGTTCAACATTAACATTCCTATTCAGAGGTGGCGACGGATAAGCCAAACCCTTATTATATGCTGTGAAGTCTCTATTTAATTTTCTATTATTCTCTTTAATTTTGATTAAGGTATTATCAATACTTGAAAAAATATGTAAGAAATCATATTTGTATTGTACAAAGTCCTTATCACTTCGTATGTTAGAATCCAAGTCAGCCAGGTCCGATTTAAGAGAGTTCATTTGTACAATATAATTCTGAACAAGTAGTTGCATAAATTCCACACCTTGTCGGTCAAAGAGCTTCAATAAATCTTTATGAAAAGCTGAGTTGTTAACTAGGCCTGTGGGGAATCGCCATTGTCTTAACCCCTTCGGCACTTGTCTGTCAATACACTTGGTGAGGTATTGTACCTCAATTTGTAATTTTTTAAATTTAAATAACTTAGAGTCATAAATTTTCAGTCTATTCATCAAGTTACTCTCATTGTCATTATTATTAATATTTTTCAAAGAATCAATTCGAAGGGACCCGTTCAAAAAAAGGGGGGGTCCTTTAACCAATCTTCAAGAGACAGTAAAATAGAAGAAGTACTTACTGCAGGAGCAGCAGCAATGACTGTTCTGTTCACATTGGAATTGTTAATGTTCACTCTGTCCAAATTGGTAAATAGCGTACGAAGTCCAGAACCAGTAGGAGCACAAAGCGCTGAAGTTCCTGGAATCTGGTCACCTCGATCATTCAATCCTAAGGCAGTTCCATGTACGCTAGCAGTCAATAAGTTTGGTACATTATGTTCGGAACCCAAAACAGGATTTCCGGTTGCATGAGGCAAACCGGATGCGACTTGGCTAGCCAGGGCATCCACACGCTGAGTCAAAAGTTCAATTAAAGCAGTCAGCTTGCCCATAGATGTATTACTGTTGTCAGGCTGTGAATCCATAGAGTTAAAAAGTAATTGGGACTGTGGTGTGGTAGAATCCTCCATCAAAGAAAACAAACACTTGAAACGAAACTAGTAAAAAGAAACTTACAAATAAAACAACAAATAAAGGGAAAAAAAAACACACTGAGATCCAAAATGAATATAAAAGTTAGCACTTTCATTTACTGTATTAAGCAAACTTCATCAGACAAGATAAAATGCAAATGCAACCATATTTATATAAAAAAATATTAATTAATATGACATAATTTCCTTCAAAACAAAACCAAGCCTGGTATTATATGAACATGATAAAGCTCAGGTGAAAATGTTTTTTAAATATAGTTTGATAGTGGTAGCTCATGGTGTGTTAAATTGTTCTGTTTGTTACAAATAAAAATAAAAACCTTTTAGTTAAGAATGAGTTTCCAAAGGCTGCTGAGCTGGTAAACACTCACAGATCTTTCAGGAATATTCAAATATGGGTCTAAACTCTAAGCATCAGGATTGGCTCATCATATTCCATCTCCCAGATTTTCTGCAAACATCTCCCCTGGATCTTCCCAACATTGTCTTTTAACTGCTTTTAAATAACTTGCCCATTGAATGCAATATATTAGAACAAGAACACTCATCCATCTACCTACTTAACTGAGTAAATTACTTGAAACTTCAACAAGGTGTCATTATTCCTCCCACAGGGAGGGCATCAGAGAGAGAGTCTCCTAGATCTGCTAGCTAAAGTGACTTTATCTGGACTAATCTTTTGTACTCAATATCTAAATACATGAATGGGTATGGAGTCAATGGACAATACTGCGTCCAACTGGTGAAGTGCAATGAAATGGTTTGATTTGTTGCAAATCACCAATGATAAATGTCTTGTATGTTTCCCCAACATCACAATGTAAGTTGCACTTCCTTGTGAGTCAACTTAGGGGCCCTGAAGTAAGGCCTTCTATAGTTCATGATACTTAATGAGTGCACTTGAGTGTGTGTTTCTCTGTTGTAACACCAGTTGCTAATTGTTGCAAGGCAAGGGCTGTATTATTATATGGCAAGTGCTTCATATATAACACATTCACTTTTGGTACTGGAAGACCAGAAAGTTGTAGGTTCTATTCCCATGTCAGGTGACTGGATTGCTGACACTGCACTGCAGCATTAGGGGAGTGCTGCACTCCTGTATGTGTTGTTCTTCAGATGAGGCATTAAACCGAGGGCCCATCTGCTTGAGTTGGTCCATCTGCTTGAGTTGGTGCTAGCTCAGGTGGATGTAAAAGATCTCATGAAACCTATCAAAAAGAGCAGGGTAAGTACCCGAATACCCTGGCCAAATCTCCTTTAGTAGTAAGAATTACACCTCAGGTTTCCCCTTAAAAGAGGCCACTAGCCTAGTGGGCCTAACCAGGTCAACAAAGGATAAATAATTTTTTTCCCTTTTTGTTTAATGTTATCATAATGTGAGACACAGCTCCTTATATGTTAATGTTCACACCCCTCAAGAAAGGCGTTCCAGAGATCATGGTACTTCATAACTGCCCCTAGACTTTTCAGTCATGCCATCAGAAGCTAATTGCCCTTAAATTAGATTTGGTGCTTCAAATCTGTCTTCAGTAATACAGGAAAAATGTACTCATGATCATTTATATTAATTGTGAATTTGCAGACTGGACAGGGTCTAGCATTCTAGGTTGGGCACATTACTTGCAATATTATATGAGGTACTACTGGCTTCTGAATTAGAAAACATTTCTTAATTAAAGCCTATAAAGTATGAATGAAGGTAAGTGATGCAGGACAAAAAATTATGAACAAAATACTTTTGTTCAAGTTTTAAATGACACTTGCCAAATGGTTAAAATGTTATGGTGCTAAATCCTTGTTTCCAAATGTTTGCATGAAAATGAGTGTTGCATAATAAAAATTATATATTGATATCTGTATGTTGAGGTCTAGATTGTTAGCAATTGACTGTGTTAAAGCTTAATTGTGCATGATGTTGATTTATAAATGGTATGCTCAAGTTTCATTGGTAATGTACAGTGGACTATGAGTTGCATTCAAAAGGTTATCACTAGCAATTACTGTTAAATACCATTTGTTCTTAATTTTAAAGGTAAGTCGAGTAATGACAATGCCCATTGTGAAAATACTATATACTTCTTGGATTTAAAAGAGCAGGCAGCATAAACATACTGTGAAGAATAAGTGCTTTAGGTAATAGTTGCAATGCAGCCCTTTACAATGAAGGTGGTCCTCAGATAATATTGATATAAGGCCATATAAAGGACTAGTAATAAGGATGTGCATAAAGAAAAATTTTTTAAAAATTTTCTATAATGGTCTGTTGATTGGCAGATGATTTTTCACTAAATTGAATATAATGCTCTTGAATTAATGGCATCCGAAAGATTTCTTCAAAAATCCTGATCCCTGACAAATGTGTTTTAACGTCTTGCTTAGTATAATTATGAAGAAATGTCACTCAAAGGGTATTGTAAAAATACATTGTCATTGAAAATAATATTCTTAAATTAATTCCATTTGAGCAGGTTTCTTACAATGAATAATGTATGACAAAGACGTCGTAATAAATGTCATGTAAAGGGTTTTGTAACTATAATTTGGCGTGGTGATGTCAGCTAGCTTAATATTCTTGAATCATTGCCCTTTGAAATGGAATGAGTCCTGCATGACTAAGGTTTTATAATGTTGTATTTAACTTTATTTATGAGTAACGCTCATGTAAAATGTTGTGATACAATAATTTGGCATTAGGGATGTGCTAGATGGCTTATGTATGCCCATTTTTATTATGTTTGCTGTAGTTGGTGGTGAGTTCATAATGCAGTTAGACATGAAAGACTTCTACCAGAAGACATATATTGCAGACTTCATACATGATTCAAAGTTTGGGACAGGGGTTAATTAGTATAGGGACATGTGTTTAACAACTACTGATTAACAAGTAAGGTTAACTGTCCCTATGATTAGAGTTTTTCAAGTGGGTGATACTTAATGAATTTTATATTGCCTTCACAATTAGGGTGGTGTATGTGTCAGGTTTATGACTGATAGTTTATTGGGGTGTTGGATCACACTTGCTAACAGAGTTATGCTATTACTGGTTTTCTGTGAACTGGGCTGGTAAGACAGGTACTGGATTAATTTGGAAGAAGTGTGAATAGTGTAGCAATTATGCCCTTAACAAATACTGAGTTTTAAGAATTCCAGGACTCCATAAAGGGCTGTTGATTAGGATGGGCATAGTTTTCATATTAATGTGAATTTGTTGCAAAGGGCCTTTTGCTTTACTATGCTCTGGAGGACTGGACTGAGATAGTATTTTTGCATGCCTTGTATTCTACTGTTATACTGGTAGTGAAATTAGAAGGTGTGGAATATGATGGCAGGAAGAGAATTAAACTAAAATCAGTTAATGAGGCTTTCTTCTGACTCTAGATCCTTCCAGTGCTAGACAAGTACTCCACATTGCTGTTTTGCACTTTATCTTGAAATATATAAGTGCTGGTGTTATATTTGTGTATTTCTTGCTGAATTATTACACTTTAAATTATTTTAAAGTGCTGCCGTTGTTTTTTCCACTGAGCTGAACCCAGATTCTTCCACAGCTATATAGGCATTCCACATTGCTGTGTTGTACTATCTTGAAATATACTAGTGCTTTTGCTATATTTGTGCGTTACATGAAGATTCTTCCCACTTTTATTTTCTGTGCTGCTGTTTTTGCCCCATGTATCCAGCTGTAGAGTTCAGCACTTCTGCTTGCTTCTGTTTGCTGTTTGCATTAACGTAGTAATTTAATGCACTTTGAACTTCTTTTAGTGGTTGAAACTTAGAAAAGTTAGGTCTGCCCTCTAGTGGGCTAGAGAGCAGCTTGGTCTTTTCTGAGCTGAGAATCACTGAGTAAACCTTAGTGTGTGCTTGTTATGACTGGCCAGTGGGTTATTTTGCTTGTTTACTGTTTTTTTCTCTCCCTCCATGTATAAAGTCATCAGTTTTGACTGACGCTGTTTATCATGCAGCACAGTCAGCATTGCCCTGTACAGTCACAGGTGCTTAGAATCTCGATTTCCCTAAAAAGCTAGCATTTCTATGTATATAGTTGCTCAATGTGTAACAGGTTTGTGCAAAGGGTTTTGCAAAGGGGGATACTAAAACTGTCTTTCTTACCCAAATAACACTCACAAATCTGTAGTAAATGCCTCTAGCACCCCCCTTACAGTGGCTACACACAGGAGTATAGAACCAAGAGTCCATGTCCTTCAGGATGAGAGGCTAGGAATTTTCAAGGCACATCCCTTTAATGAAAATATATCACAGAAGTAATATTTGGTTTGGTCTGGGGGTCCATACCTCTTGCCATTTCATTAATTGTTACCAAAGATCTTTTTATTATTTCACTACCAACGTTTAATAGTGGTAGAAGGCTACTATTATCCAGTGCTGTAAATCTCTATTCATCATTTTAAACTGAGCATCAGCACCATGCCTGGAAAATGAATGCTCTCCAGCGCGGTATTAACTTACAAGTAATGCCCACTGAAAAAACAATTTAGCTACTTCATGGCAGAATATCAAGCTTCCATGGAGCTCGGACTGAAAAAAAAACTAACGGCCACCATTACTTTACACTCGCTAAGCAGTGCTTTTGCTTGTTAGTGAGTGTAAAAAAATAAATCAGAAAAAAAAGTGTATATGTGTGTGTATGTATGTGTATGAGTGTGTTTATGTTTCTGTCTCCATGTGTGAGTGAATGTATGTATGAAAGCAGAGGAGGCTGTGTGTGTGTGTGTGTGTGTGTGTGTGTGTGTGTGTGTGTGTGTGTGTGTGTGTGTGTGTGTGTGTGTGTGTGTGTGTGTGTGTGAGTGTGTGTGTGTGCGTGTGTGTGTGTGTGTGTGTGTGTGTGTGTGTGCGTGTGTGTGACAGATCAAGAGACAGAGTGAGAGCAATCTTGTGTGCATAGCTCTTAACTGTCCAAATTTTTGCCCAGAGTTTTGCCTCTTATTTTTTTTGTTTGCTCCTCATAAAATTTGTGGTTTTCTGAAGTCTTATGGTAAATCAGTGTTGAGCAAATTCACTAAATAATAAAAGTTATTTGAGTTTCAGGCTTTATATCATTCAGAAAATGCATTGTAATACAAGACCTTTTATTCTAGCAACTTTCTAAGTTTATAAGAACAATATTTAAAATTTGTCCCTATTTATGGGGTTTTGACCCCCATTATTTTTGGCTTTGGCCAGATTGTTTTGTGCTAAGAGGTTGAGTCATGCTTGTGTCAGTGAAGGAGAGTATGAAACCAGAGAAGACTGTATGTATATATGTATGTGTGTGTGAAAGGAGAAAGAGACTGTGTCTGACAAGCCTTATCTGCAAGGCCATGGAGCGTATTATCATGGAACTTATAAACAAAGACATTGGCAACCTTCAAACACTGGACCCCACCCAGTTTGGGTTTGTGAAGGGCCGATCTTGTCTCCTGAACCTGCTTGACTTCTTTGAATCAGTCTCCAGAGCCATGGACAAGGGTAAGGTGGTCCACACAGCCTATCTAGACCTTGCCAAGGCCTTTGACACCATCCCCCACTCTGGAATCATAGATAAACTTACTAAGTTGAGCATTAATCCCTATGTCACCCAATGGGTTGCTAAATGGCTTACTGATAGAACCCACACTGTAAAAGTAGCCGACTCCAAATCCAGCTCCAGACAAGTGACAAGTGGAGTACCTCAGGGTTCAGTCCTGGGGCCGCTCTTGTTTGGCATCTACTTCTCTGAAGTACAGGTCAACACTAAGGGACTCTGGCTAACAAAGTTTGCAGATAACTGCAAACTGGGAGCCATTATTGAATCCCCAAATGATGTGGATACTGTACAAAAGGGCCTTACAGAAACAGATGCTTGGTGCCAGAGCCATGGGCTCAAGCTCAATGCCAAGAAATGTATTGTTATCCCCTTTGGGAAAAAACATGTATCCATGAATTACCATATAGGTGGCAGTACACTAAACACAGAAAGTGTGATACGAGACTTAGGGACACAGGTGGACAGTGGTCTCACCTTCGATAACCACATCGCCACAACAGTCAGGAAATCCTTCTATGTGGCACACCTCATCATGAAGGGCTTTTCATCCAGAAAAAAGGAGGTCATTGTCCCACTGTACTCTTCCCTCATTAGACCCATTATAGAATACAACGCCCCATTTGGTATGTACCTCTCAAGACATCTGCAACAACTGGAAAGGCCTCAGAAATACCTCACTAAAAGAATCACAGGCCTAAAGCAGATGCCCTACGCTGACCGCCTTAAAAAACTCCATCTATACTCTGTTGCATATCGTCTACTCAGAGGCGATCTCTGCTTAACTTACAAGGCCATGTCAAACCAAGAGTTGTTGGACATGCTACACTTAAAGAAATCCCAATCCCTCAGAGCTACACGCTCCAGGGATCTAAACCTTGTCATCACAATAAACAAAACATGCTGGAGGGATAGGTTCCTGACCCAGAGACTCCCCAGACTCTGGAATAGATTGCCCATACATGTAAAGCAGAGTGCCTCTTTGGACCTCTTCAAGAGGAACCTTGACGATTGGATGGGAGAAAGGAAATTCACCCCAGGGATCACGTCAGTCGCCCTGCTAGACAGGGGTCCAGGAAAGTAAATAATGTGGGAAGAAATAGCCAGGGAATTGTTATGGCTAGGCTTGTATAGGCCCTAGGGCTGATAGCCTAGTACCAACCTATGAACCTATGAACCTATATATATACATATATATATATATATATATATATATATATATATATATATATAAAAATATATAATATAGTACTTAAAAAATAACTAAGTAAAACAGAACAATTTTACAGACAGCCCATTCTCTACAATAATGCCCTCCAGGGTGTGTGCTAATGTGTAATTAATGCTCTTCCATGGGTGTAGAGGCCCTCCACCTGTGGTATCAGGCCTCATAACACCCCCGGGCAGACGTTAATTACACAATAACACACACCTTGTTGGGCATTATTGCTTACTTATTTGAATGGACTCTTTACCTAGACTATAATGTATGCTATTGTTTAAGAAAGACATATTTCAGCTACTGAAATGATTGAGTCCTCTCAGAAAATGGAGTTTCCAATATATGCTTTAAGCTTTAAACTTTCTGACTACCATGTCAGTAAATGTAATGGTTTACTTTTGTGTGGCCACACAGCAGATGCAAGTTCTAGCATGGCTGCTTTCCAATAGGCCATAACTGCTTTTCATTAGACCAGATTAGCAGACATATTGCAGAAGTTAGCATGGCGGCTTTCCATTAAGCTTTAGTAATAAGCTTGCCATGCATTTTGCTGCATTTATGTTTTCATGGCTTCAGCTATAATTTCTTATAGCTTGCAGTTCTTATCTTCTTCTTTCAGCTTTTCCCGGTTAGGGGTCGCCACAGCGGATCACCTGTCTGCTCATGATTGGCAGTGGAGTTTTACAGTGTTGAGTTGCCAGCCCGGCACCCAACCTTCCACAGAAGGCACACACATGCACGCTCTCACACCTAGGGCCAATTTAGAGTGTCCAATTCACCTACAGCATGCCTTTGGAATGTGGGAGGAAACCGGAGCACCCGAAGGAAACCCACGCAACCACGGGGAGGACATGCAGACTCCGCACAGAAGGTACCCCAGCCGAGGATCAAACAGGAGAGCATCTTGCTGTGAGGTGGCAACGCTAACCGCTGCACCACTGCGGCCGCCCATAGCTTGCAGTTCTTATCTTCTCTTAAAATCCCACATAATGTTTTTATTTTATAAAAAAAATGTGTTCTTGTTACATCTCTACCGTCAGGTACAATTTTTACATATGTTAATGCATTAAAATATTTTTATTAAGAATCAAGTAAAGTAATTTTTTGCCAGTATATACCTATTACTACTCACTGTGGGTTTGTCAGAACATTTTTCTCTTTTTATCAATAAAGTCTAAATGCTGCTTCCCCTCCACTGTAAATGATAATTCAGCAAAATGTTTTGATTCTTAAAAAGTAAAAATATTCCTGGCACTAATATATAGCTATCATTTCCTCACTATCAGATAATTGGGAGCAACACTTGTCATTTTTTTTAATTTCTTAACAAGAACACATCTATGTATATTGCTTCCCACCATCACTGTCATGCAGAAAATGCAGTTTTACAACAAAGAAGCAATTCAAAAAATCTTAAATTCTATCGATAAATTCTCAGCAATATCTAATTATGCTATGAACAAAAGTAAATCAAAAATTGTTCCGTTAAATCCTCTAAGCCACAAGGAAATTTTCTTTCCAGAGTCTAATGTTAAAACAGAATACTCACTTAAATATCTTGGTATCACGTTTATGCACCCAAAAAAGGAAATTATAAAAGAAAATTTGTACGTGGTCTGGACAAAAATCACAAAGGATCTGTCCAGATGGGAGAAACTAAACCTCTCTCTCCTTTCCAAGGCATCAATCATAAAAATGAACATACTTCCAAAAATTCTCTTTCAATTCCAAGCCATTAGTCAAGCCGTGACTAATAAATTCTTTGCCAAAATGGAAGTAACATTAAGTAAATTTATGTGGCATCCGAAGAATGTGAGAATAAACTACAAAAAACTTGCATTGCCTAAAGAAAAGGGGGGCCTGAATCTTCCTGAGTTCCAGATATACTATCATATTATTAACGCTAACCATATTGCTCACCTAATACAGTACGACCCACATGATACCTTATGGTCCCCTCTGTGGATAAAAATTTACTACCACTATCTGACCTCTCTGAGTGTTAATCCAAAAGCTATTCCCTTTCTTAGTGGGAAAAACATAAGAAACCTTAATTTGCATCTGACAATAATGAATAAAATTACAAGTTTTCAATCTCTCTTTTTTATTCTAAACATAAAGAATTTCCTAATTTTGGCGCAACCAATACATAAGAACCCTGAAATCAAGTTAAATAATAATATATTAAATCTAGAAAAATACCCAGTTATTAAAAATTGCACAATATGGGACTTTTATCAAATAAAAGATAAATCTTTAGATTATACCATTGAACACCTGGAGGCAAACAAAAAATATCGGCTGATAATCAAACAAATACGGTACCTAGTTAGCTTAAAAACCTCAGGAGTTACAGTAAATCAACAAGAATTTCAGATTTATCAACAAGTTATTTCTTGTTTATTACAAAAATCTAAAATGCTCTCAAACACTTACAATTTAATTAGGAGATACAAGTACCAAAATAAACTGTTATACTCAAATTACTGGAAGTCCAAAAACAGAAACATAACAAATGAACAAAAAATAGCTGCAATAGATATAACCACAAAACTCACACCCTATAAAAAACTAATTTACACACAAATCATGATTAACAATAATGCCTACCATACACCATCCTTTCTAAATAAAATTAATCCCAACTTTTCACCTCTCTGCCCCTTCTGTCCCAATTCAATTGCTGACACTCTGCACATCTTCTGGTCTTGCAAAACTGTCCATAAACTTTGGAGCTCTCTGAGAGTGAAATTGAAGAAATCAGGCTATATGAAATCTACCCTTTCATGGGAAATGGCAATACTAAACATATTTCCTAGCTCCTATACACTTGAAGCCAAACATCTCATAGTAACAATAAGTGCATTGATTAAATCCTATATCGCTTTTAACTGGCTTAGCAGAGATAAAATCTCAAGGACTGAATTTAGAAATGTAGCTATTAAGTATGTATTGGCCAACAAATTAAAAACTGTAAGTAAAAAGAAATTGTCCTATTTTAAGAAATATTGGGGAATCCTTACTGATATTATATCCTAAGTCTAAGGATCTACAATTTATTATATTTCACTGAGTGACAACCTGTGTATATACGTGTAAATATTGTACATAGTTTAATGATTAAGCAATTCAGTAATTAAACATTCTGTCGTATTCCTTTGTCATGCATCAAGACTATTATAATCCCACTGTTATTACCATACGAAAATTGGAAGAATGTGGTTTGAACTGCTGTGTCATGGTAGTAATTTGATACTACAGTACTATTTTCTGTATAATCTAGATGTTAGGTAACTTAGCTATTACTCTGTATATTTTATGTATTAACCTTGGTGTATAATAAGTAGAAATTTCGGATGTATTCTATTGAAAATTGAAATAAAAATTCAATTTGAAAAAAAAAAAAACAAAGAAGCAGTTCAAGTGAATATTTACATAGTACTACATAGCCATTATGTCTTACTATGAGAAGTAGAATGACAGTTGTCACCATTTGTCAAAGCAACATCATTTATAAGGAACCATATTGTGTGTGTGTTGTTTCCCTATCATTGTTAACTGCAAACCATTACAGTTTTGGCTGTTGCAATCATCTGATGCACAAGCAGTGTAGCAGTAACTCATGAGGTGCCTTGATGTACTGCATCATAAACGTGACAGCAGTAGATTCATCTGTGCTGCCCTTATTTTTCTTTAAGAACATACAGTCCTCGAGCAAAACCATATTCTTGGGTGGGATATCTTGAAGAAACATGACAAGGTCAGAATGAATTTGTTACTAAAAGTTGCCCAGCTTTCATTTCATTGCCATATTTTATTATTAAAATTTATTATTAAAAATAAACTACTTGCTGTGACTCTGTAAATGTAGCTGCTTTACTTCTCTTAGGACACGTTTTATTATTAAAAAAAAATTACATGAAATGTTTAAGTTGCCAGTTTGCAAGTATTACTTTTCACTGTCAGATATAAAAAATAAAGTGAAGTATTTGTTTTGTCATTGTATAGCTATTGCTTCTCATTACTAAGCAATGAAAAAAACAAGCTAAACAGCACTTATCAAATCAAGGCAATTTAAAAAACAATATTAAAAACTACAATTTTGCATGTTGCTTCCCCACCATCATAAACTACAAGCAACAATATAATGGCAGTCTTATAACACATGAAAAGTGTAGTTCGTAGAAAGTCAGACGGAATAGTGTTTATAGTTGAAATAGCATGCAATAGTATGGCAGAGACATGGCTTTAGTGGTTACTAAATCTGTCTTGTTTCTGCATTTTTGATAAGATCATAAAAGGCAGAGGAAAAACAGCCTTCATAGTTCAGACTGCAACAGTTGCAGACTTGGAAGAACAATTGGTTATTATTGAAAACTGCCTTGTTGCCTTAGTTCAGAGTAACGGTGAGTGTGGAAGAGAGGTGAAGAAGAGAGTACAGGCAGGATGAAGTGGGTGGAGAAGAGTGTCAGGAGTGATTTGTGACAGACGAGTACCAGTAAGAGTGAAAGGGAAGGTCTACAAGAGGGTAGTGAGACCAGCTATGTTATATGTGTTGGCGACAGTGGCACTCATAAAAAGGCAGGAGTCAGAGCTGGACGTTGCAGAGTTAAAGATGTTAAGATTTGCACTGGGTGTGACGAGGGTGGACAGGATTAGGAATAAGTATATTAGAGGGTCAGCCCAGGTTGGAAGGTTTGGAGACAAAGCCAGAGAGGCAAGATTACATTGGTTTGGACATGTGCTGAGGAGGGATGCAGAGTATATTGGGAAAAAGATGCTAAGGATGAAGCTGCCAGGTAACAGGAAAAGAGGAAGGCCTAAGATAAGGTTTATGGATGTGGTGAGAGAGGACATGCAGGTGGTTGGTGTGACAGAGCAAGATGCAGAGGACAGGAAGAAATGGAAGCAGATGATCTGCTGTGGCAACCCCTAATGGGAGCAGCCGAAAGATGAAGAAGATTGAAAACTGCCTTGTGTTTACCTTTTCATGTTGATCGTAACACTATTAGTTTTTTTTCTTATGTCTATCTTTACCATTATTTAATTTTTTTGTATTGTTTTGAAGTACAATTTGTATTTCTCCTGTAATGCACAAAATATTGTTCATTATTTATAAGCAAAGGAAATTAAATTCTGTTGCCACAAATATGCATCTATTACTTCTTACTGTTTGATATTGTAGAACATGAAAGCACCTTTCAAACCAATTTACTTTTGTTTTTATTTTATTTTTTTTATCCAGAGACAACTTCTGTATGGTGCTTCTCCACTATCAGAAATTGCAATGCATTAAAATAATTTTGTGAATTTTTTTTTTTTTTTTTTGCAAATATATAACTGTTACTTCTCACTATCTTCTGTCTGTCAACAATGTTTGAAGGTGGTGGTTAAAGCAAATGAAATTTATTATGATGAACCATATTCAGCATGCAACTTCTCCATCACCAAAAACTGCAATAGCAATATGATCGAGAACAGGGAGTATAGCAGCTCTGCAAACATAAATAGGAGCAAAGCATGCACAGCTAAGACAGCTTGCAGAAGTGCAACGCTGACAGGACTTTAGCTGTTACTCAAGACTGTGGTACTCCTACCTTTTTATTATGATTTTTTTGTGCTGTAAAAGTCTTTAAAGCAACTGCAGTTTTAAAAAACATTTAATTTTATATGTTACTTCCAAGTGAACCTTTTAAAATGTTGTATATTACTTTCTGAAAATTATAAAACACAAGGCACAGATATTTCAGCACAGGTCAGATAAAATTAGTTTTAGCTGTTTCCTACTACATCTGACAATACCCAAGAAAACAATAAAAAGAAATGTATTTTTCTTATTGAGAGCAAGTCGCTATATCCTGCATCCTTATTATCTTTTATTTTTTTTGTTTGTGGCATATGAATAATTTTCCGTTTTTGCTAACATTTCATACAGATCTTGTGAAAGCAATGTATTTTTTTCAAGGCTAGAATGGTTTATACTGTTTCTCCACAGTTATGTTTGCTAATTAATATTACTGTATAGTTCTACTGCAAGCCAACATTCTGCATTGACAAATTTCTCTTTTACTACAGCAGTTCTATGGACATTAGCTGTTAGAAGTAAAAAACATCTTTACAATCAGTGGCTAAATAGAAAATAATTTGACACATAGCCCATTTTCAAGTGTAGTAATGTCTGACAACATGTGCATTGCAAGGAAATAATTCTAAGGGGTGCTGTGAGGCCCAATGCCACAGGAAGAGGGTTATTTGTTAAATTGTGTTTTTTTACTTGTTTGATTATTAGTTTTTTTGCATTTTTGATGTAAAGCAATTCCCCCACCTAATGTTTCAGAGTTGATGTTGGATGTGTAATTCTTGTTAGAGGAAGTATTTTACAATTACCTGCTCAACAGGTGAGAGGGTGTAGCAGTTCAGGAGCAGCAGTGATGATAACCAGTCCAGATGGGTGGCTGGGTAAAAAGAGATATGGATGCCACATAGTGCAGCCATTTCCCTTACATGACCACTCCACACTCACATAGGTTATGTCATGCCAACATGTCAGAGTGAGGGAGAGAGGGAGGGAGTATTTGAAGAGAAAAGCTTCCACACCACCTTTTTAGAAGAACATTCAAAATCTAAATGTGTTTTCTTATCCAGAGAGACAAGACTCACCTGGCAAAAGGGCATGTCTGGAGTAATTCAAAAGAAAAAAATGGCCCCAGAGGAAACTGGGGAACCAAAGTCAGTGGTAACTGTCAAAGGCAAAAAAAGACAGCAAAGAGAAGTTAAAACTATTTCATCAACATGAAGCAAGATTGGTAAAATGACATAAGTGACAATACTCATTGGAATGGGTGGAAAAGAAGAAGCATGTCCTTTTTTCACTAAATACATTTTTATGATAGGAAATAAGTTAAAGTTAGTATAGCTATGATAATCTACTTTTTTAAGAAAAAGTTATAATATGGCAAGCAACTGTATTAAAGACTGTTCTATTCTCATTGATAAGTGTGGGATCGTATATATTCACCTGAAGTACCACCTTCACAGACAGACTGAAACTTGGTTTAACATTTCTCCAAATAAAGGAACTTGTCACATTAATTTTTTTCTTCATTTTTTTGGTTTGGCAGTGTTGCATGTGATTTCACAGAGTGAATAAAAGAGTACTTCATACTAACTTGGTCTGCATAAAGGATGGTACAAAAGTACATTTGGTCTTGAAACCCAAAGTTCTTGTTATCCTTAAGTGCCATCATCATCATCATCATCATCACCTTCATCATCACCACCATCATCATCATCATCACCATCATCACCACCATCATCATCATCATCATCATCATCATCATCACCATTATCATCATCACCATCATCATCACCATTATCATCATCACCACCATCATCATCATCATCACCATTATCATCACCATTATCATCATCATCACCATTATCATCATCACCACCATCATCATCATCATCATCACCATTATCATCATCATCATCATCACCATTATCATCACCATCATCATCATCACCATTATCATCATCACCACCATCATCATCATCATCACCATTATCATCACCATTATCATCATCATCACCATTATCATCATCACCACCATCATCATCATCATCATCATCATCACCATTATCATCATCATCATCATCACCATTATCGCTGCTCTTCTTTTAAATAAATTGTTTGAATAATCTCACACACACATATAACTTAGAATTAAGGTTAGTTCTTTTTAGATGAAGTTAAGCAATTTACTGAGGAGGTAAACTGGTGAACCTGGCCTGCCACTGGAATGGTCTTTTATGCCTTGTGCTTATTCATTTATCAGCCCTTGCTGCAGGCATGTCAGCTGTCTGAATCCTGCCTCTAGGAATCCAATCAAGCCACCCCTTTTAATTGAGCAAGTAAGCTGACCATTCTCGTTACTGTACTGACAGCTCAGCTGCTGGTCAACAATCTTGTCCACAGCAAGTCCTGCTGTATGTCAGTTTAGGAGCATATCATATACTCTCATCTCTTTGAAGAATATGGCCCTGAAATGTAATATTTTCTTTATACCTCTGTAACAACACTGAGGACTCTATTAGTATCATTACCATCATTTTTAAAATCTTAGTATTTACTGCACTACTGTGGACAGTTTCTGTTAGAGCTTTTTTGTATTCCATCATTGAAAAAGGACTTCAAAAAGGTCAGGTTTCACTTGAGGTCTTTCACGTAGCACACTGTTATCCCTGCTATACATTAAGTATCCAAATGACATCAAGCAGGGAACTGCACAAAAATGATCTCCTGATAGCCCCCCTTACATTCTGATTTAAGTGTTTTCCAGATACCATTATCATATGTTTATTAATTCTGGACTCAGCAGTTTTTAAGCAAACCAAAATAATTTCTTCTTGATCGTGTTACAACAGCTGTATAAAGTAGCCAGTTAATAGCTGTTCTAAATATTTTTATTATAATTTCTGCCCAGGTAAACTTGTGGCAATCCAGCTGGTATAGGGCAAGATTGTTTGAAATTCAGTCAATGCATTTAAGTTAAATTCATTTAGTTTAATTAAATTCAAATACATATTTCTGCTTTTTGAGAATATTCAAAGATCCATCTCGCATTTTCAATCACACTCTTTTTCTCCCTATATATAAATATGGTTGTAGTAGACACTGTTAAATGTGCTTTTCTTTGGCGGAATTTTATGTCTGTTTGTCAAGAAGGTAATTTTAGTTAATGGCAGGAGACAGTCAGAGGAAGGAACACTGGGTGTTCCTTTTCTGTTAGGTTTGTGCTCATGAAAGGCTAGAAATGTATATGAGTGTTTCAAGATTAGGGTTACTTAAGGGGGTAGATTTTGTGTTCTGCATGTGGCATGAAATATGTGAAGTGTATATAAGTGTGTGTAGGGTTAGATCCAACAAGGCAACTTAGGCTGTTTAGGGCCTGATGCTAGCACAGGTCCTGCATAATACATATATAACAAAAACAAATTCCATTAATAAATTATCAGGGTTACTCTAAATAAGAATGCAAATGTAATACACTACTAATAGACATATTGTCATTAAGACCAGGGGGTGTAAAAGAATTCAAACAAATTTGCCACTTTAACTCATTGAATTCAATCAAATCCTCCCACAGCCCACCATGAATATCTCTATGAACAATGTCCAAATCAAAAAATGGAAATTGTTTTTGTTATTTAAGCAATGACTTGTCACATGTTTTTTATGTGTTTATTTGCTTATTGGTTAATTAAGGTCATGTGATGGGGAGAGGGACTTTTAAATAGCTTTTGTTATTTTTTGTATTCAGAAGAAGTCTTGTTGATACAGACGAAAGCGCTCAATTTTATTAAACACTTTCAGCTAAGAGTTGTGTACCTTTTGTTTTTCCCACCTACATTGTTTAGATTCAGTCAATAATACCTACTGATCATCATAGTTTCACAGTTGTTTGAAAATGCATGTCGATGGAAACCTCTTGTTTTGTTGTAAATCATTGAGGATTACAGTCAGTCAGTAATGTCAGTCATCACAGTTTCATAGTTATTATTCAGAAAATGCACGTCCATGCAACATCAGTTGCTCTATTATCTTTTAAGTGAATTAGACTTGTCTGGCAGTTAAGACTCTGATAGATTAATGAACTGCTTCTTGTAGTCAAAAGTACAGGGTTTGAATATTTTCAACTTCATTTGCCTGCAGTGTGAATTTGAGTAAGTCACTTAACCAGACAGTACGCCTGGGTCACCTATGAAAAGGGACACTCTGTCCAGTGTGCCTACCTGGTTAACAAGCAGATAAAATAAAATAATATTTAACATTTGGCCCTTTTTGCCCCACCTCAAATTACTGTGAGCTTTGCTGAAAATTCTTTAGCAAAGAAACTGAGTGGTATTTTGGTCCATTTCTTGTAAAATATGTGGCTTTGTGACAATTTTTTTGGATTACAGTCACTAAATGATTACAGATATTTTAGTTTTAAATTTTGAATCCTTCAGGGAATGCATGCTAATGCAGCATTTGTTATTCTAGCCTCCCTCTAAGTGTACAACAGAAATATTTAAAATCTGTTCCTGAGTTTTGTGTTTTAGTTTCTGATTATTGAGCTAAAATATTTAGAGGATAGAGGAGGCTTGCAGTGGATTACACTGTACGGTTTTGACAACAGTGAGAAGAGATATATTTCTTAGCCATTAATTATGACTACATTCATTTGATTTCAAGTAGATATCTGAGGTGTACAGTCTATTTCTCATAAGCTCAGTGACATGTGAATCTCAGACTTCATACCCTTCAGAAAATGCTTGCTAATGTAAAACCTGCTAGCAATTTTCTAACTGTATGAGACCAGTATTTAAAAATTTGTCACAGATTTTGGATGTTTGTCTCTGGTTATTGAACTAAGAGGTTGTGAGGGAATGGGGATGCAATGGATTGCACTGTATGGTTCTCACAGCAGCAAGCTGAAATATACTTTTAAGTCATTATTTCACTTAATCACATGCAAACAGCTAATGTGTTCTCAGTCATACAAGGATCTGTAATTAATTATTTGTATGTGTGAGTGTGTGCATGTGTGTATGTGTGTGTGTTTGTATGTCTGCATCCGTGTGTCTGTGCACACGCGCGTGTGTGTGTGTGCGTGTGTGTGTGTGTGTGTGTGTGTGTGTGTGTGTGTGTGTGTGTGTGTGGGCTTGTGTGTGCGTGTGTGTGTGCGCGTGTGTGTGTGTGTGCATGTGTGTGTGTGTGTGTGTGTGTGTCCATGTGTGTGTGTGTGTGTGTGTGTGTGTGTGTGTGTGTGTGTGTGTGTGTGTGTGTGTGTATGGGCGCATTGGTATAAACACTTGGTTCCTTCATCCAAGAGTAGTAATAGGATAAAGGAAGGAATCTGTTGCAGTAAACAGGAGCATCATAATATGAGCCATATTATTTGGGTATGATCATTGTTTTCCTTGCTTTGTTGGCTGTTGATAATGTATTTATCATATGTCTGTGAATAAAATAGACATCATTAAGTGTAAAAGTTTAATGCAAATATTTTAACTATGAATACCTTTTGTTTTCATTTAGCTTGCTTTTTTTACAGGCACATGAGTGTGAAAAGCACTGTGTTTGGTCTACACTACTTTGTTTGCTATTAGTACAGATAAGTAATCCTAAGAGGTATTTCCTGTAGTGCTAGATTTGATTCCCTTGGCCTTCATTTATCTTCTATGTGACTCTGACCATATCAGTTCACCAGACATGCGTTCCTTGGCTTTCTCCAGAAGGGGGCACTTGTGTCCAGGTGGCTATTCCAGACTGCTAGCAAATCCATAAAACATTTGTCTTTTGAATTCATGCACCCCTCAGATAGCTACTAATCAGTGCTTCACTATATACTGTTTGATTATGAATCCCAGCAGGTCTCTTGAAGTTTAATGGGCTGCCAAATGCATTTTTCAATAAATGTGAATTTCAAGGGGAATGATAATTTACTGTTGCTAATGCTAAGTCTGTTTTCAATGTGATAGTGTTTTGTATTGTTTAACAAATGTCTGTCAGTGTTTTTGCTGTAAAATTTGAAATAAAAGATTTAAATTAAATCCAAATCTCTTTGATCATTGTAACAGTAAAGAAGAAAATAGGGTCCTCACTGAAAGGTTTGAACAGTGTTTTTATGGGAACTGAGGAGAGACAGACAAGTAATGACATACTGGCATAGCTATGGAGACTTTAACACATCCCCTGTACCACCTTAGTAATGAATGTTAATCCTAATGCTACCCTTTTCCCCAGTGCTAACCCTACACCTTAACTTAATAAAAACCTTTCCGTAACACTACCACTACACAAGACACATTCAGACACAGAAACACACACTAAGAACATTAAATCTACACCTTTGCCTAACCCTGGCCCTAATCCTAAACTATACACACTCGCACACAAACATAAAAAACCTATCCCCCTACCTATCTCCAGCTGTGACCCTGACTCCCCCACATATAAATGCTCTCACCCCATCCAGTGCCACTCACCTTTCATGACAAAACAGTCTCGATATTTTGAATGTTCGGATATCTGTACATGAAGCACCACCTCATCACTTGACGACCAAATGGACGTTTGATCAACTTGAGGGAAGGCACAGATACACACACACATACACAGACAGACACACAGATGTACACATTTCCTTAAATCACTTTTGCTTTCCTCTCTATTTTGCATATGTAGCCATTCTGGGAACTTACACAGTCAATGATTGTAGCTCTAGGGTAGCTCAACATTGTTCCTTTTCCAAAACTTGTACAAACACTAGCACAAATCTTCACAAAGTACTAAAAGTATGTAGTAGATTTTAAATACTGTATAAAGTCCTGGAAAAAATATTTTTAAAACGAAATGTAAACTCTGGAATTTGAATTTCAATTTCTACATCAAGAATTCTTAAAAGTAGTTGTCCGCTACTTCAAATTAATTATTCAGATATCTGCCTTTCTTGCTTGCTACATCTCTCATTCTCTGTTTTCCTGTTCATCAGTTTTAAAATAATTCAGTCATATGATACCCGAGTAATCAAAGACAAATTATGAGCCCAGTTCAATGTTTTATGAAGCCTGAAAACATAGATTTAGTGACCGATGGCCTTGCACAGTGGACAGTTTATATTCTGTTCTATGACTACACAACCAGTTATGACTTAATGTTTATCAAAAAATACATTTCTTGCTGAGCTGAAATGTACAGAGTTTTTTTTTTCTTAGTACAAAGACATTTCCATATGGAGTTTCTAGAAGTGGGTCTGGAAGTCTGTCTCTCAACCTCAACTAATTAAGATGTAACCACTTGACTCAGTACAGCAATTTACTTTAATTGCTTTTCCACTTAGGAGTGGGTACACAGGTTAACATCTTAATAATATCTCAGCTGCTATCTGAGTTAGACTAATTGATCATCAAAAGTGTTTCCATAGTAACATATTTCCAGTTTTTGTACTTTGAGTATAAAATAACTCATGTCTCATATATGTTTCATAAGACTGCATTCATATGAAGTATCTTGTACCACATAAACTCTCTTAACAAAACCCAAGATTTTTGGTTCATCTTTTACAAAGAGAGATATGTTTTTGTGTGTGTGTATGTGTGTGTGTGTGTGTGTGTGTGTGTGTGTGTGTGTGTGTGTGTGTGTGTGTGTGTGTGTGTGTGTGTGTGTGTGTGAAACACATGCAAGTACTTCAGTTTGTGTTTCATGGTATAGATTCCTGGTCTCTTATCACCGTTGTCCTTCTAGTCTGAGTTCCTGCCTTTTCCTGTTCATATTAGCATTAGCTGCATCAGACTATGACAGACTGTAAATAAGGGTTATGCAACAACTGATTTATATAACATTTCAAGATGAAACCTCATTAACCATTAGCATGAGAGCAATTCCATCTCAAAGTATGGGTATTTACATATAAGCATGGACATAATCTTAAGAACATATAATGGCTTTACCATCTCTGTTGGACAGCCATTTGCTGCTTTTCCTCTCGTGTCAGAGTCAGAACACTACAGAGTCCAAATCCCCAGATTATACTATCACTGCACCAGTCTTGTAAATCATCTATATACTGGCAGCTTATTCATCTAAGGTGACAAGTTCAATGAGACATCATTGTAGTTTATTCATGTACAGTAACAAATTAAATCAGCCACATATATTCTGTGAATGTCTCTCCTCACTTCCTCCTCAGACTGAAGTCTTTGTTATGCGGATCTAATCATTAGCTGGCTTAGTCCTGGCAAAGGACAATTCATAACTGAACTTGCTTTCTTTATCATGACCCAAGTTGTAAAAGAAAGAGATGGATACAGTCTTAACTGAGGACTCTGTCACCCTATTCAAGCCTCTTATCATACAGTTGTATGTATTAATGTAGCCTGTGAATGTTGGCAAATGCATTCTTTGGTTAACTCAATATCTTATATTTACTATACTTCTATAAGAAGTATAAAGATTGTGTTCTCTATATATTGCTTATTGAACATTTTGGTTAACATGTCTTTCTCTTGTTAATATTTTACTGCTCTGGAGCTTTTCTCCCCGGGCCTCCACTGAAAATGGACATATATCCAGTTGGAATCTCCTGGTTAACAAATGTAAAATAAAAATAAATAAATACATTTTTGTTAATTAATTGTCACTATCTCATGTCTAATTTGGAAGGCAGGCAAACTTCACCATGCACCCGCACTGATATGATGCCTATAAGCAATTATTTCACTCATCCTGATAACTGACTGGATTAATTTCATTTACAATGTTAAATTTGCATCATGAGGTTCCACAAATATCTTCAAAAGGCTTTGTGAAACCCCTAGCCCATTGGAAAAACTGCTCAGGATATCAACTTTCACCACATTAATCCTCATCCCTACACTGAATGAGTGAATAATGTATTCCAGAGGTTAAGTCACAATCTGTCAACTTGTCCTGCCCTTCTCAAATACAAAAAGAGAAAGACATAATTTGTGTACATCATAAAGGAAACTAAAGCAAACCTCTAATGCACAATACTATCGTCATTCCATTATATCATATCATAGTTTGCAATGCTGACATTTCATTTTTTCATTCTTTACAATACAGCAATATCTCTCATTACATTCGTAATGCACTCCTCCAACACATTGTCACAGCAATGCAATGTGACTGCCACCTCACTAAATAGGCCACAGCACCAGAAAATACTTATTTAATTATCTTCTGAAATTATTCAACTGTTTATCAGCCCAGAAAAGTATGCAAAGACGATCGCGAATAACTTAAAAAGTTGACAAAAAAGACTGCTTCCTCACATGCAGGGTTTAAAAACATTCTAACAATATGAAACTTTAGAGACCTTCTAAAGTGTGTGTGTGGGGGGTCTCAGTGATGCCAGGGTGAATTGGGGAGATCAGATGATTCCACTGCTCCAAGGCGGGGTATTCAAGGGATAATCTGCTAGAGGCTTCCAAACATGTTTTTAACAGCCAGTTGCCCCTCATCTGTTGAATTCAGAGACCTAGTGGAGATAAGATGAATCGAACAATCTTTCAGATAGGAATGTCCCAGCTTGTACAGAGCCTGGAAGATAAAAAGTATCCTATCTACAGACCTGGCAACAAACAGCAGCAAGCTCAGATTTTGCAGCTCTGGACTGGTATGACAGGAATAAGTATTCCCAGTCAACAACCTCAACCCAGAGTTTGGGCCTTCTTTAACCATGTCAGGACTCCATCAACCATCCAAGATAAAGGATGCTGCATGAGCACAATCCTGACAATAGCAGTGCAGGAATTACTGTAGCCAAGAGCAATGACAACATAGTTCCAAATATGTGAAATATTTTTTAGCTGAAATTAAAAGAAGTCTTACCAACAGCTGACACCAGTACCTTCACTTATGACTGGTTCTTACCTTCAGCATAATCCAGGTGTTCCCTTTCTCATTCTATTTCAATAATTGCCTCACCACGAGAAGCATGCAAATACCCCCTGAAGACCTAGCTAGTCTGAGCATATCCCATGTATTGGTGAGGTGTTATTGCCCTAAACTTTGACATACAAATGTATGTCTCTAGTTGATGACAGACTTCCACTTCAGCCTGTCTCCAATGGAGATGATGAAGGCTTCTTCTAGGGCTACTCCTTTTCTTGGCCTTCCTCACCTACTTCCTGCAGTGTGTCATACCAAAGTGTACTGTATGTGATAATACTGAACTATACAGCAGTTCTTCTTATGTTACCTGCTTAATCTGATTCCCAAGGAGGTCTTCATCATCATGTTCCAGCAGTGTGCAACATAAAAGTGTTCTGTGTGTGATAATCCTCCACTATACACTAGCTCAAGAAATGTTTGCTCCCTAATCTGATATCTACAGTGGGCTTGATGTACTGTTCTTTGAACATGGTACTAAGAAAGCATTAATTATTGCAAAAAGAAAAAAAAAAGTCTCATTCTTGTGAGATCCAAAATCAAACATAGGTCTACAAACCTACGTATGTACAAGACTCTGAATGGCTTTAGCCTTTAGTTTACCTTCTTTGGCTATAATAAACATTTTGGAATCAAACTCTCTTCTTGCATTCGAGTTGCCTACAGATTGTGGTACACCATCACCAAAACATTCTTACCCACCTGGGTAAAGTGTGTCAGGCTGACTATCACTGGCTCCTACATCCGCATGGTTAGTGCTGTGCCAGACTCATGCCTTAGTCCTATGTCCCACACTTACAGTAAGGCAGTAGGTTTGAACAAGGCTGCCCCACCTAGTGCTCAACATTTGACTCCTCTGTGCATGACATGCATCCTTGATGTCACATTCCCCATTCGTACCTCGGCTGCTTTATCTTATCCTGGACAACACCTTAGGCTTACATACCTGCAGCACTGTGCCCAAATTAGCAGTCTGCACAGGCCTCTGTCCCCTGCTAGAAGTGATTAACAATTAAAGAATGTTTACTTACTCATTGTTCTCTAAGACCATATACTAAGCTAAACTGATTGTAAAGCTTACTTTACTAGTAGCTACTGCCATTTATTTCTGATATAGCACGACTTTATGCACTCGTATCCAGTACTATATGATTTGCATATCCCACCTTCTCTTTTCTAGCTCTCCCTTATCATTCTGCAAGCTCCCCTCTTGCCACATTTAATATCCAGTTGTGAGATTCACTATCTGTAGAGTTGCCGTTTGTACACCGCTGACATTGTCCACCCCTAACATTATCTGCACATTCACAGCTGTCATCTAGGGTTGTGCTTCAACTGTCAGAGTCATGCTGTTCAAATTCATTAGTCTTGTAAGTCAGCAGTTGTAATGCACACTAGCATACATCTGATTGTTTACCTATACTGCTCTAGTTACATTTGTGTCTGATGTTCCTGACATGAAATCGTTATGAATCAACACTGTGTTCAGACATACTGTTGTAAGCATGCATAAGTATATACTAACATATGGTTCATAATTTATTTGTTTATTTTTAAATGGTCATTTTCAACATTAAGTTTTCTGAAAAGATACATTGTATGCTTTTTCCCCAGACAAGATTTATATTATTATATATAGCACATACTGATGAACCATAGTATATTAAACTGATACTTAACAAGGTTGTCGCTGAACCTTGCCTTGCTAATGGAGGTATGGGCCCAACCCCCATGTGGGGAGATGTAAGTTCCACATCTCCATTTTTAAAGTCAACTCCAGTACTGTTATGTCTGAGAGAAAGGAAAAACATTTTGAAGTGATTTCAAAGTGAAATGAGTGTTTTGTCTCTACTCTTCATGAAGCAACTTTTAACCCAGTTCATCTACTTGCATCTGTCAGCTGCGGTGGTGCAGCAGTTAGTATTGTCGCCTCACAGCAAGAGGTTCTCCAGTTCGATTCTTGGCTGCAGCACCTTCTGTGCATCGTCTGCCTGTCCTCTCTGTGGTCGAATGAACTTTAAAGACATGCAGGTAGGTGCGTGGGTGTGCCTTCTTTGAAGGTTGGACACCAGGCTAGCAACTCAACGCCGTAAAAATCCACTGTCAATCATTAATGGACCTGTGATCCACTGTGGCGACCCCTAACTAGGAAATCTGAAAGACTTTTATCTACTTGCATCATTGCAAGTCATTTTTGAACAGTTTGTAACTATACTTATTCAGCAAATTACTACTATGTCTGTCTAAAACATGGTAGGAGTGGGTTGCCACCTTTTCAAATGCCGAAACTGAGACATTTATTTCTTGAAATATGAGATTTTGCAGGACAAAACATACCCATGGTCAGTGCAAAGGATAGAATTCATATAACATTTAGTTGTTTCAAATACAAAATAATTGTTTTATATGAAACTATTAAAGAAAACTTAGGAAACATTTTTTATTCTAAAATCTCAGTACATTTGCCATTTTTTTTCATGGCACAACTGCACAAATAGGGACAGGTGGTAATTCTAGGTAGGACAGATGAACTAGCCCAGTGCAGAACATGAAGAATGTTGCTGATGCATTCAGAAAACAGGAATATGTGATCTTAATGCTTGCATGATATACTGTGGAGTTGAAAATGAATTTATTTTAGACTGAAATGTGTTATAATTGTTTCACAAAAAGTAACATTCTTAATATTCCTGCTAAAAATAATTTGTCTCATTGCTTTAAAAGCCATCAGATCAACAGCATTTCTAATTAACATATCAAAAGCAGAGACTAACCAGAAGGAAATAATTACATTAGTCTGTTACTAAGTTTCTCTCATAGGAAATGTAACTAATATAATAATGTACATTATTTACCCCACCAAAGCAGGCTTTACATATGTGATAATAGGTCTAGGACAAACTGTACATGTAATTACAATTTCCAAATACAGTGTTAAAAAGTATCACATAATATGGCCAAAACACATCGGCATTTCTTAACTGAAATAATGTGTTAGGGATCAGAATATACCGGCATAGTGACATTTCAAATAACTGAATCTTAATATTCTAGAGACATTCACTAGGAGAGGTTGTATAAACTAAAAGTTATTGCACAGACAGCTGTGAGGACAGATAGAAGTAGAACCTTACAGATATTATGATTAGAATCGCAGCATATCTCAGGATAACCATAACTACACTACTTAAATGATTTATTAAAAAAATCAAAAGATAAAAATCTGCTGTCAAAATTCACATAAAACTGAATTATGATTTAAATTCTGACCATCCGCATCATCATCCATTCATCCATGCACTGGATATCTATGTGCAGTCTATGTGCATGCCACAACTCATGATTCCATTTAAAACTGTTCTCCATTGCTACATAAGTCCTGTAGGCTGCATCCCGTAAACACTGCAGTAAAGCTTAGAAATTCTCCATCAGCTGAATATAGATTATGAATATCCACAGTTAAAGGCAGCCTTCATAGCTATAACAGATAGGTTATGCGCACCTTTCTAGCCCCCTCCTCACTGTTACAAGTGTAAGAGATTAGTTGTGATCCTAGACCTTCTTCATACATTCATACAAAGCAAGGTATCCTAAGAAGTTATTACCTTTAGAAAAGTGAATTTAATGGGGTATGTCTGCAAAAAAAAAAAAATATATATATATATCTATCTATATATATATATATATATATATATATATATATATATATATATATATATATATATATATTACTGATAGGACTGATGCATCTAAAGTCTGGCAGTGATAGTCAAATGAATAAATAAATTAATACAAAAATATGCATTGCAAAAGTCTTTACATTCCCTCAACAAGCATATTTTTTGATAAGAACAAAGGTTTGCACTAATGAAGCGATGTTGTCTTTCTCATTTTTTGGGATAAAAAAAAATCATATGTCCAATGAATGCCCCTTGCAGGCATTTCCCCTGTTGTATAACTTTACTAACTGAAACATAACAACTACATGGCTTTACTGCTCTGCTAAAAACAGATAAAGGTAACCAAGTTATTTTATTTTTTAAGGTGACTAAGCTCTTCCACTTGTAGTTTGATTGTTAACTATTCAATTTGCTGTTCATGCATTCTGCTGCTCAAAAAAGTATATGAATGGTTCACAAGTTTAAGTGAGGTGATAAAAGTGTGCATCTGTAATCTGAATGGTGAAAAGTAATCTGAATAGCCATTTTAACTTGGAATAGGCCTAGATTTTTTTAATAGTATGCAGCTGACTGTATGAGCCATTACAACATTTCTGGGAATATAAAATGAATCAACGGCTTAAAAACACCAACTTTAATAACAAAATAAACATACAAAACAATTGGTAAGTGCTTTCGTCCCATTCATGGGAATATCTCACACTAATTCTCTATTAACTATTGCCATTCTCACACTAATTCTCTATTAACTATTGCCAACGTATCTAACTAACATTTTATATAATCAGTGCACAATTCTATAGAGTTCTGTATTAATTATATTGTGCGGTTGCATTTTGGCAAAAGCCAGGAAATCTGCAAAAATATTTTAATATTTACATTTATAAAATATACACCTAATAATGTTTCTGAGATATAAACATACACCTAATAATGTTTCTGAGATATAAATATACACCTAATAATGTTTCTGAGATATAAATATACACCTAATAATGTTTCTGAGATATGTGATAAAAGATGGGGATAAAAGAAACTGGCACTGATGCTTTGATTAACTATGCAACCTTGCAGCACTTGGATCTCTTGTCTGAGTCCCAGTGGGTATACCTTCTATGGAAAGTCGGCATGTGCCTCCTGGGTCAATATCAAATTTTGTCAGATAGACTGAATCCCTCCACATTCAAAAGATATGTCACTGGTGACTTGGTAATCCTCCAAATCACCTATAGGTGTGTGTGTGAGTGTGTGTGTGTGTGTGTGTGTGTGTGTGTGTGTGTGTGTGTGTGTGTGTGTGTGTGTGTGTGTGTGTGTGTGTGTGTGTGTGTGTGTGTGTGCGTGTGTGTGTGTTGATCCTTTACTGGGGGATCACCTTGTTCTGCCTTGTACCCACTGTTTACCAGGACAAGCTATAGCTCTTCCATTACCCTGAACTGGATAAAATAGGCATCAGAGAATGAATGAATGAAAACCATTAGATCATAAGGGGATGTTTAGTGGAAAAACTTTTGTTCGGATGCAATACATCGGAGAAATGAACATAGTGAAAAAAATGGTGAAAATTAATCAAGGATGCTGTATTTTCAACACCCCTAGCCAGATCAAACAAATATTGCATCACATCTTTAATATAATAATCTCCTGGTTATAGGTCTCAAGTGACTCATTATCACATCTTTAATATATAATCTCCTGGTAATAGTTCTCAAGTGACTATTTAGACAAAATATGCATATGACTGATTTACTATCTTGTTGCTAAAATTACAGCGGAAGTATGTATATACAGTGTAAAATAATTTATTTTATTGTTTTGCATTTCATTTAACTGTTTAGAGTGCTACTGCTTTATTTTTACTTTGTTGATTTTGCCTTTAAATCATTCTAAACATCCCTAATACTTACAATTGCCTTGTCAAGGTAGTTTGTTTAAGTTGTTTTGCTGTAGCATTACATTTGTAAGCAATCTTTCTTGGTGTTATTCCATCAGGATGTTAGCAGTGCCCTGTATAGACACAAACACCCCAAAACTAAATTTTATCTATAAAACTTACCTTAGAACTGAAACCTGTAATGTTGTGAGCTAAAAAATGCCATTGCACTTAGAGCAGCTAGTTTGCACATAAAACAGCACCAATTTCAAATCTTAGCACTATATATACCAACTCCAAAATTGCACTACAGTGGAGAAAAGGGCAAATTTGTGTAGTTGGCCACCTATATCTTTGCCCGTGGAATATTCAGCGAATTGCAGAAGTGATTTTTGCTAAATAGGGGTTGATGAATACATGACTGCTGAAAATAAATGTTGATGAACTAATATAGACTCTTCTACTCCAGGTACCAGAATAATTCTACCATAGTCCATATGGGTGTTAATGATCTGAGATATACTTCCCTAGACTATATGAAAAGGGAGACATTGCTAATCTTTCTGAATATGTGTCTCATGCAGGTATTTGCCTTACACTGAGCAGCATTGTACCTTCCCCAAGGATGATGCCACAGTACAAACAAAAGATGATTAACTTCAATAATTGGCTTAGCTTCTAGTGTCTTTTCAGTGGGATTCCATATGTGTCAGTATGGGAGGAAATGCTTACTAATCCATGTTGCTTTGCAAACATAGTCTGTACCTGCCTCCTCTAGGTTTCTGAGTATTGGCTAAAATTTTATATACCCACTTAGAGCCCTTTTTAGGCAATGCCAAATTAACAAACCTACTAACATAGCAAATAAAATCCAAATAAACCTAAAGGTGTTAAGGATCGGTGCTAGAAGCCCAAACAAAAACCTCCACATCCTACAAGCTCTCCTCACTCTGAAGAATATAGGCATCTGTGCTGTTACCAAGGCATGATTTAAATTCACAGAAAGTACTCTGGCAGTGCAATGTTTCACTGTTTTCACACATTTAGACCATCAGCTGTACAGACAGAGACAAAAGGTGGAAAAGACTCGATCTATATTAGCTACAGGCATAATTCTACATTGTTTAAACATAAAGATGCCTGGAACAAAGTCCCATACAATGTCTTAGCAAACTATAGGTCACCCTCTATGTCCAAATAATTCTGTAGCTCATACCTAAACCTACTGGAGACACTCATCACTAAACCAAATACCCTATTCATAAGAGATTTTAACTATCCTTCTATAAACTTGGTAACATACACTGCCTAATAAAAAAGTCAGAGACAAAGTTAAAATAAACTTTATTGTCTTTCATATTATTCAACTTGTGCATCACTGAATAAAATTACGTTACTCCTTCTCAAAGTGAAGGCATTTTCATACATAGACAATCTGTATTACAACAGCTACTACAAACATGACACACATTGTTGTCTTAGACTCTTAACTAACTATAGATATAAATTGCACAGAAAGGGGGAACTTTTCATGGTAATCATTGTACATTTAGGATTGTTGCAATCTTTATTGCATATTTAGGATTGCATAAGAATATGAAGCAAGAGAATCCCAGTGGGATTATTGCACCAAAGTTATTGCATAAAAATATGTCAACTGCTGTTGGAAATTCCAACAGCCTTTTCAAAGTTCAGAGTTCAGCATAGTGTTGAGTTAGTATGGGTTTAGTAGTCTGATGGCCTGTGGGAAAAAGTTGTTGTATCTAGCTGTTTTGCATCTCATACTGCGGTAGCTTTTACCAAAAGATAAGTAGATGAACAGTCCATGGGCAGGGTGGGCAATGCCTCTGATAATCTTGTTAGTGTTGTCTACTGAGACATTGCAACAAGTGTATTTCTTGGATGGTAGAGAACGTGGTTCCAATGATTTTCTCTGCTATCTTAACCACTTTCTGAAGGGCCTTTTTGTCTGAGGTGGAACAGTTACCATACCAGGTTTGTGAGACTGTTTGTTAGTATACTCTCTATGGTACCTCTGTAAAAATTAGTAAGGACTGGAGAGGGGAGGTTTGAGTTTCTCATCTTTCACAGGAAATAAAGGCATTGTTGTGCTTTCTTTACAATAATAGTATTAATGCTTCATGTTAGGTCATCTGTGATATGTACCCCTAAAAATTTTGTGCTTTCCACTCTCTCTACTATTTCATTGTGGATTGTTAGAGCAGAGTGTGTTTTATGCCTTCTTCTGAAGTTGACAATGACCTCTTTGGTCTTGTTCACGTTTAGTGAGAGATTGTTGTTGTGGCACCAGATGATGAGTTGATTAAATTCCTCTCTATAGGCTGATTCATCATCACTGCTGATGAGACCTATGACAGTTGTGTTGTCTGCAAACTTGATG
The DNA here is from genome assembly GCF_019279795.1 of Protopterus annectens. Classification (NCBI taxonomy): domain Eukaryota; kingdom Metazoa; phylum Chordata; order Ceratodontiformes; family Protopteridae; genus Protopterus; species Protopterus annectens. The sequence goes on from NC_056742.1 coordinate 363,163,195, forward strand.
ATGTTGTTCAAGTTGAACTTGGCTGTGCAGTCATGAGTCAACAAGGTGAACAACAGAGGGCTCAGTACCCAGCCCTGAGGAGCCCCCGTATTCATAGTGATGCTCTCGGAGGTGCTATTTCTAAATCGTAGTGTCTGGGGTCTGTCTGTGAAGAAGTCCAATATCCAATTGCATAGGGGTGTGATTATTCCCAGTTGGTCAAGTTTCTTTATCAGATGTTGGGGGATCATTAAGTTTAAGACAGAGCTAGAATCTCTGAACAATATTTGCACATAACAATTCTTATTTTCCAAGTGGCTTGCAAGCTCAATGATTGCTGGACTTTATTAACAGAAATACCCTTGACCTGATAATGCACACACCTAACTGAGATTCAAACATACTGCACCTGGTATTCACCAAGAAGAGAGCTGCCTCCCCCCCACACCGGTGAGGTTGGACAACAAAGCTGTCTCCTTCAAAATAAAAATCAACTTGGTAACTACAGCAAACCCTGTAACAGTTAGGAACTATTCCAAAGCAAACTAAGTCCTATTAAGCAATAATTTGTCAAAATTCAGTACTTCTCCCAACCCCGAATTTAGAGCAACATATGTGTAATTGGTTCACAGAGACACTGTACAGCCATGTAAATGGCAGTACAGAGGCTGCTGCACCTACTAGACGTAACCTCAAAGCAAACCACAGTGATAGAATCCTAACCTTAATACGGTATATAACAAAAGGAAAAAGTCATGACTAAAATAAGGAAGAGCAACTCCTATAATGATAGGAGCTCTCTAATTAAACTAAACAGGTAGGTTACAGGACTTATTAAGTCCAACAAAGCCAATTATGAGTTCAAGATAGCCTCACAGATAACCACTATACCTTCTACAGCCATGGCTGAATCCTGAAAAGTAGAACACATTAGTGTGCTGAACTGGTGATCAATGGTAGCACCTTTACTGAGCAGAGTGACAAAGCAAATTTGCTGACTTACAAATTCAGCTCAAAAGTCACCCCCCCCCCCAACTCTCCCATTCCTCTCCCCATGAAATGCCTTCTGGAATAACCTCCCCAACTGTTAATAGGGAGCACGTCCTGGTGGCACTCACTAAGGCCAAAAACACAGCCTCATTGGGCCCCAACAGTAGCCCAGGATGCTAACTAAATTGCTTGAAACATGACCTAACAGGATCCCGTCAGTCACTTTTCAACTATAGCCCCAAAACAGGCTTTGTACTATGAGAATGGAGGACTGCAATGATTATCCCGTTTCATAAGAGTGGACCATCAACTGACCCCAGAAACTACAGACCTATTCATCTAAATAGTCTAATATGCAAATCCAAGGACCAAATTCTCATGTAAATGAGCAACAAAGACATAGGTAACCTTCAGACACAGGGTCCAACTTTGCTAAGGGAAGGTCATGCCTACTAAACCTGGTGGACTTCTTTGAGAAGGTCACCAAGGTAATGGACAAGGGGAAAATGGTGCAAACTACCTACCTGGACTTGGCTAAGGCATTCAATACAATATCCTCTCGGTTATTGTTGACAAACTCACCAAACTGGGCAAAAACCCTATATAACATGCTGGATTGCCAGCTGCCCCACAGACAGGACCCAGGAAGACAGGATTGGTGAGACCACCTCAACTAAGGGATCAGTCACCAGCAGAGTACCTCTGGGCTCCTTGCTGGGACCACTCCTATTTGGCATCTACTTCTTAGAGGTAAAGGCTAAAGTTAAGGGCCTTTGGCTGACCATGTTCGCAGATGACTGCAAATTGGAAACTGCCATAGATTCCTCCATGACACAAACATATTACAAGAAGGTGTAACACAGACAAATAACTGGTGCCAAAGTCGTGGATTAAAACTCAATGCCAAGTAATGCATTATAGTGCCTTTTGAGAAAACTACCACCCAGGCTAATTATATCATCAATAAGACACCCCCTGAGATTTTACCCAACAGTCAGCAATCTGGGGACATTTTAGATAGTAATATGACCTTTGACCAGCATGTGGCCAAGGTAGTAAGAAAATAATTCAGGTCTATATTATCGGAACGAAAACTTCAAACTCCAAATACCATATGGTCGACACCATATGGTCGAAGTTTGAAGTTTTCGAATTCGAAAAACAAAAAAACTGAGACAGGCAAACTGTCATAAATTGTTTTATGCAGTGGGGCAAGCCCCCCTGCACTACCCACACCCCCCGCTACTTAAATATACCAACTCCGAGATGGCAATACAATGCAGAAACAGAAGATTTCCATTTCCTGCACTGTAGCGCGATCTCAGAATTGGTATATTTAAAGAGTGGGGGGTGTGAGGGGTACAGCCCCCCACATGTGGGGTGCAAGGGGGATTGCCCCCTTGCTTACACCCTTTTGCCTGTTTTTTTTTAACCAATAATGTTTTGACAATTCGAAGTTTTAAGACTTGAATCACTAAAGGTCGATCTTTAGTGATTCGATGTCTTAAGACTTCATTGATCTAATATAGACCCAATAATTTTTTGTCACCCAATTTATAAGTAAGGACATGACATCCAGATCCAAGGGAGTCATAGTCTCGCTTTATTCAGCCCTTATCAGACTCATCATTGAGTATAATGCCCCTTCTATTAGACTCATCGTTGAGTATAATGCCCCTTCTATCAGACTCATCATTGAGTATAATGCCCCTTCTATCAGACTCATCGTTGAGTATAATGCCCCTTCTATCAGACTCATCGTTGAGTATAATGCCCCTTCTATCAGACTCATCGTTGAGTATAATGCCCCTTCTATCAGACTCATCGTTGAGTATAATGTCCCTTCTATCAGACTCATCGTTGAGTATAATGCCCCTTTTATCAGACTCATCGTTGAGTATAATGCCCCTTCTATCAGACTCATCGTTGAGTATAATGCCCCTTCTATCAGACTCATCGTTGAGTATAATGCCCCTTCTATCAGACTCATCGTTGAGTATAATGCCCCTTCTATCAGACTCATCATTGAGTATAATGCCCCTTCTATCAGACTCATCATTGAGTATAATGCCCCTTCTATCAGACTCATCATTGAGTATAATGCCCCATCAGCATGTATCTGGCCAGACATATTCAGCAATTGCAATGCCCACAAAGGTTCCTTACCAGGAGAATCCAGGCTATAAACAGATTGGTGTATACAGACTGCCATAAAACACTGTCTCGGTACTCTGTCTCCTAAAGGTTACTCAGAGATGATCTATGCCTGACATACAAAGCATCCTCAGGTCCAGCTCTGATGGACCTTTTGCACAGCTGCAAAATTAACAGCATCATAACCACTAGATGTAAGGATTAAAATTTTGCTTGTGACATAAATAAGACATGCAGGCGAGACAGATATGTGTCTCAGGATCCCCATGTTCTGGGACAGGTTCCCCATCCATGTGAAGCAGAGTCCATCCATAACCCTATTTAAGCATAAACTTGACCAATGGATGGAAAAACAGAAATTCATTCCAAGTCTGGCCCCCATGTCTGTCTGATAGACAGGGATAGACAGTAATGGCCAAATTAACATACTCACCCCCCCCATATAACCTCTTGAAGCTTCCTAACTAACATATCATCTCCTAATAAACTCCCATGATTCATAGGGACACAAATGGATTGAATTGCATGGTTAGGCTTATAAAGGCCCTGGTGGTCATTAGCCTAGTGCATAGCTACAAACCTATGAACCTATTGATGTGTGTAAGTTTTACATACTGCATATACTATGTTCTATAGAGATATTTGAGTTTAACATACTGAAAATACTATATAACTGTGGTGATCACCTATTAAGTCATATAGCCCCGAGTCTTATATAGTACATTTTTATTGTTACCTCATTCAAATACATGTAATGTTTAGCTTTTCTTCCTCATTGCTAAAAAGGGACTTTGTCAGGCAGACCTTTCCTCATAAACAAAGGCAAATAAATAAAATCTTGAAATAAGGATCAGTACAACACATGAATCTGCACCGTCGCTTATAAGACTGTTAGCAAAGAAACAGAGAGGACAAAACCAGAAGATGGAGAGTGCTTAGATGTGAACTATCAGAGAAAAAGCAAGTACTAAAACACAGCTAAGTAAGAGAATACAGAGGTCTGGACACATTTATAATAGCGTCAAACATTTAATTCCAGTAAAGGCAGAATATAAGTAACAGATATGTGTAAGGAAAGAAGACAAACTGAAGATACACTTTGTCCTGAAATACTGTTTTCAGACAGAGGGTAACCTAGAGAAAGAAAAGAAAGTGAGAACGCAGTGTCCATTCACATTAATACAGATAGACAGTGATCTAAAAGAAAAGAGAGTACTCATAGCGATCTAAAAGAAAAGAGAGTACTCATAGCGATCTAAAAGAAAAGAGAGTACTCATAGCGATCTAAAAGAAAAGAGAGTACTCATAGCAATCTAAAAGAAAAGAGAGTACTCATAGCGATCTAAAAGAAAAGAGAGTACTCATAGCAATCTAAAAGAAAAGAGAGTACTCATAACGATCTAAAAGAAAACAGAGTACTCAAAGGGCTGTTATAGGTAGAAAGAAAAGTAAACCAGAAGTTGTTTTTTGTTGAGAACTACACCTTACTGGAGAAGATGCAGAAATTATAATGTCAGTGTTTTTGATTGGAGGAAACTATACCTTCCACTTCAAGACAAGGTCCTGAAGAAGGTAACCCTAAGTTAGTGGATTTACAGGTAAGCACAGTGAGAAGAAATTATGATGAAGGAGCAGATAGCAAAATCATAGGATATTTTAATGAGTTTCTTGCCTATTTGATTGAGAAATATGTACATTGTTTTCCTAGTAAACAGAATAGTTTTAATTGTTTCTGGTGGACAAAACAAGATGGAGAAAGGAAAAAGAGGAAGAACTGTCGCAGAATTACACAAGAAGTCCTAGTCAGGGAAACAAAATTAGATATCATGCCAACAGCTTTTAGAAATGTATGTACTTTGCTAGATTTAGAGATGAAAATAAGCAAGCAGACACACTCTAAATAATAAAAAAGCTTTATTTAAACATTAAGGAGCTATAGAAAAGACATTCACTCAGTTATTAATGTAGTACTAAATAATATGGTGCTGCAGTAGCATTCTTGCCTCACAGCAAGACGTTGTCCCATTCGATTCTCAGCTAGAGCATCTTCTGTGTGGAGGCATGCGTGAATGGGCGTGCCTTCATTGAAGGTTGTGCGTCAGGGCTGGCAACTCGGCAAGTAAAAATCCACTACCAAACATTAGTGGACCGGAGTTCCGCTGTGACGACCCCATAAGCCGAAAGACACAACAACTAAATAATATCCCCATAACTCATCCTGAACTTCTGGCAAACAAATTTGTAGAAACATTTACAAGCTTGGTGAGTGACACATGCTCTCAAGAGTTAATTGATTCAAAATAAAATAAATAAAAAACATGTCCGCCAATAAAAGAAAAATAAATGAAAATGGCCATTAAAATGGTCAAACGTCAAAAAGCAGCTGAATGTTTTTTTTCTCATAAAGTTTACAGATTACATAGCCACATGTTTGCAATTTCTTTAAGATCAGATTGTGTTCCTGGCTTCGGAAGAAGGCTTTAGTAGAACCAGTATTTAAAAGGGGGTAGCTCTGCTTCACTTGATAATACAATCCCATTAGCTTGCCTTATATATGTGGAAAGTTGACTGAGTGTGTTATAAATGAAATTATATCTGATATTTTGACACCAAGTATGGATATATAACAACATGGTTCTACAGAAGGGTGTTCATATTTAGATAAAGAGCTAACGTAATTAGTTTTTATATGCCAATGTGGGAGGACTTCGACTAAGGTCTGCCCATTGACATGATGTATTTTGACATGGTTAAAGCCTTCAGTATGGTACATCATGTTGAGATTTTCAGAATAATGACTAAAATGAAAGTTGATGGTTACACTGGTAGAAACATTTGGAACCTGTTGAAAAACAGGAAACGTAGAGTTAAAATGAAAAGTTTTGTCATTTGCTGAACATATTATAATGGGGTGATGTAGGGTTCCTCTTTCATTTACCATCTTCATATTAGGCTTTCTATCTCTGAATAACAAGCTCTAGGTTAGCAAGTTTTCTAATTGATACAAAGGTTGGGTCCATACATGTAAACTTAACAGGACAATACAATGTGCAGAGATTCTTGGACATTCTGAATGCTTGGTCAAATACTAAAAACATAGGGTTTAATGTCTAAAACTCTAATATCTTTCATTTTGGGGGCAACAATCATTATCCATGTGCATTAAAATATGGTTTTAGATGAAGTAAACACTGTAAGAAATGTATAACTGCAGGTAAATAAACAATGTCATTGAATTCAGATTTGATGTAGATCATCAAAACAAGTCAACGTGTAACCAAGGGTACATACAACTACCATTAAAGATGCAAATACATCATTTCCACTTTATAAATAAATTAAAAGGCCTAATATCAAGCACTGTGCATCTGTCAGTACCTATAATCAAGCACAAATTGAAGAGATAGAAAGATGTCAAAGTTTTTGTTTCTAATGCATATTGCAAAAGTGAAAAAAAATGAGTTATAAGAACAGGTTGGAGAACTTGGTCCACATCACAATAAATTACTACCTCGTGAAAGGTGATCCTATATTGATTTACAAATCTGTGAATGATGATAGAACTGCTGCAAGTCTGGGTGTTGGAATAAAAAATGTCACTACTTGGAGACTAGGAACAAACAAATGTTTGTTAAACTTACTTTATTTAAAACTACCCAGCAGAAGAGTTCTTTTAACACTAAGTCCACTCGGTAATGCAATGGCCTTCCCTTCCAAATTAGAAAGATGGAAAGGTTAAAGGTCTTTAAAAGGCACCTAAATAATTGGTTGGGGGAAAGAGTATATGATTCAACATTGATAAGAAGCAAACTCTTTGAAGGCAAATTGTAAGCTCTGTGTTTGATCACAGTATACAATGACCATTTAAGTAGGGCAGGAGAGAGAATATAACCAAGGCTGTAGCAGAGGATAGTGAACAAGATATTCCTATTACTTCTTACCCCTATTTTGATTTAAAAGTATGTTATAATGAGGGTAGTGCATAGTCACATATTATGAGGTCACCTGAGTATGGACAAGACTGGGACAGGAAGAGACAGATTTTGCTAGCCAGGTATAATGACAAAGATAGAAACTTCTGCGTATCTTGTCTTGAAGTCAGCAAACTGCAGCCATCTTTGACAAAAGAGTCCTTTGATTCCATTGCTTCTTATGGAGGTGCCATTTGCTACAGGCATTGTGAGGCTACTAGTAAAATTTAGCAATGGTATCAGTACATACTAGTAATAACAGACTCTGCTACAAGATTTACAGGAGCAGTGTCACTAAGCAAATGCTAAGGTTACTGAAAAAAAAAACAAAAAAAATATCTTGTTTTCCCGCCTTACTAAGCTAGAATAGTCCAGTTTCAGAGCTTGCTGATCCCTGGGCTTTGTTTGCAGTTCCTGTTACTGAATCTTTACCTAATTTGGAACAGAGGAGGTTCCCTTGCTTACCAAAGTGTTGG
>NC_056742.1:363171264-363373764 GCF_019279795.1 Protopterus annectens
GAGATAATTACTGGCAAAGGTACTCCCCCTTACTTCAACCATACTGCATCAGTTATGTCAATGCTATAAATCAAAGAGTTGAAAATGTTGGTCTACCACCCACATATTGATGGATTAGTAGACAGATTCAATAAAACACTCTTTACATGCTAAATAAAGTTACTGACATAGATGGTAAAACTGGGACCAGCTATTATCCTACATACTTTTTGTAATCTGAGAGGTATCACGAGCTTGAAATGGATGTACCTAATTTGTACTTCTGCACTGTAGACATTGCACAACTGTCTGACATTGCTAAGGAAACTTGAGAGGAAGGGAGGATACAATGACAGAAAACTATGTAATTTAGCAGGATATATTATAGCTGGTTGTGCCCAGAATAAAGGAGCACAAGCAGAAAGCACAGGAGATGCAGTGAGTTTAAAATAAAAATGTCTGAGTCAGTGAATTTAACCCAGGAGATCAAGCATTACCCTATTACCCTCCACAGGGAACATTTTTTGGCTATTCATGGCCATTTGAGGTACTCAAAGAATAACTGCAGTAAATTATAAGGGTAGATAATGAAAAAAAGAAAGTTGGAGCAAATCTATCACATTAATGTACTGAAGCCAAGGAAAAGAAGCATTCGGTGGTAACATACAAGCTGAAGTTCATATAAGAGGGACCAGCGAGTCTTTACCTGAATTGCAGTTAGAGAAATCCTTCTCAAAAGTGAAAAAAGCAGAAACTGAGAGAATTTCAGTTAAGAAATAAAGGAATATTTCATACGTGCCTGGGAAAACTAAACTAATCTAACATAACATACAAGCAAAACCAGGAATTGAGACTAGACTGAGACGTTACAGAGTACCAGAGTCATCAAAACAATTAATAACAGAAGAAACTCAAAAAATGCTTGAGATAGGAGTGACAAAAGAGTTGCACATTGAATGGCACAGCTCAGCACTGCTAATTACTAAACCTGATGGAATTATTATATTCTGTAATGCCTACAATTGATGAGTTTATAGAGAACCTATCGAAGGCCAGACACTTGACAACACTAGATGTGATGAACAGATCCTGTCAGACACCACTTAGTCCTTTTGTAACCCCTGATGGTCTACTTCAGGACACAGTATTAGCAGGTGGCCTGCATGGGGCTCCAGTTACCTTTCATTTGTTAATTGATAAATTACCAAAGCCTCACTCCTGATAAACTGCAGCCTATCTGGTTGATGTACTCATTCATTTAGAGGACTGAGAGTGTCACATATCAGAAGTGCAGGCTGTGTCAGAATATATAAGACTGTAAGGCTTGAATGCAAATGTTAAGAAAAGTAAAATGGGTGTGGTGTGAGCCCTCCTATACTAAATGACAGGTGAAGAAGTCTCTTGAATTAGCAGGGTACTACAGAAAGTTTGTGCCTAATTTTGTCAATGTTGCCTGTCGTTTGGCAAGGCTTACAAAACGGAAAAGCTCCTGTCCCAGTGTGATGGTCTCAAAGCAGATAAATCACTAAACATTAATCCTATGTCCTGAACCTGTGTTAGTGACTCCTGATTTTACTGCAGAAATCACCATATATACCAAGATGATGATAAGTGCTATTCCAAGATTTTCAGAGTAAGGACCTCCCTGTTTGCTATATTATCAAGAAGTTGAGCAAGGTAGAAAGTAGATACTCTGCCATTTAAAGAGAATGACAGGCAATAACGTGTGCTTTCTATACCTTGAAGTACATTTTACTGGACAGGCAATTCACCTTAATAACTGATTATGCCCCTCTATAGTGGCAAAGTAAACAAAGGGACAGCAATGCTAAGTTATGCTGATGGGCATTATCTCTACAAGCCTTTCAGCTTACACTGACTACAGGCATCTCATATCAACTAGTATGATATATATATATATATATATATATATATATATATATATATATATATATATATAAAGAGATTATGATGGTTTGATGTAGATGAAGCAAGTCTATAGTAACCCCCCCCTTTTTTCATAAATAAATAAAATTTGATACCAAAGAGACATATATATATATATATATATATATATATATATATATATATATATATATATATATTCTTAATTGTTTTTACTGTTACATATATACACTTTCAATAGTTTACAACTTTTTAACAGATTTTTAATATTATTGACAACAGTATTTTTTGTGTACACATTTAAGAAGATTTTATGAAATGTTTGTCTCTTTATTAATTTATGTGACCACATAGTTAGTTTATACATATTAGTGCTCATCCCTGCATAATGAGATCACAATGCAGATTGGTTCAATGGTTAATTGAATGATGCTTTTATATGCAGTTTCTGTTGGTGTTTGAATAGTCTGATGAAGCATTATTAGAAATGTGAAAGCGCTTACTGGTTTAAAACGTTTCTTTGGTTTTACAAGTGTATTTTATTTTCTTTTTGAGAAATAAAAGGTCCGCTTCTTATTGCCGTGGTGTGCCTCAGTGAGTTTCATCAATTGGACTTTGTGCTTATGCTCTTCGGAGGCACCTTGCCCTTGTTGGTTGATTTGATACAGGAATTTTAGCCAGTTGGAATGCTGATTAGTTGTCTAGGTCACAAATTTCATCACACTAAGTCCAAAACTCCTGTTTTTGGATAATGGAGGGGTACATGAAATATGCTGATTTGATAAAAGATGCATGGGTCTTATGAATGAAAGGTTAATCAGGAATCTGTCTGTATTAGCTAGCTAACAAGAAAGTGACAGTTCCTGTGGTATGTGTATAGGAAGCCTGCAAGCAGACAACATGACGTTAGCTCCTCGAGCAGAGGATTAACAGAGTGGTAAGCAGGAGCTCAGAGGCACAACTAAGACAACCTGTGCTCTGGGCAGTTCCTGTGTTGGCGACTCCCTCAACCCAAAGTTGAGATATGACGACAAGAGGACAAGAAAGTCCACTTGCAATCTGAGGACCAAAACATGTTTTTGTAGCTGCAGAACTGGAGCAAGAAGCTTCTATCTCCTTGCTGCAGTAGCTAACATCTAAAGGCATTCATTAAATAGCTGCAATATTGGAAATAGCTGTTTAAATGCATGTTGGTATTGCAACTCTTGTTAGGTGCTGATCATGCATGCTCCCTAACAACTTGCACCCAAGGTATCTGCCCCTTCACCTCACCCTAGTTATGGTACTACATGAGTTTGCTTAAAGATTATGGAGCCATGGAGTACAACATCCCAGCCCTGTTGCAAAGGTGTACCTAACACCCATAGCTGGAATATGAGCCAGAGAGAGACTTGCATCTTTGGAACTTTGTTTCAAATGTAGCTACTGCTGGAAGGGCTAATGTGTTGAAGAAAACCTTGAAGGTACTGTTTCTATTCACACACGCGCGGACACACACACACACACACACACACACACACACACACACACACACACACACACACACACACACACACACACACACACACACACACACATCACTGCATTTTTTTGTTACAGGCCTTATCTACACATTTCTGTAAGATGTTCTAAACTTTCATTAGTCTGTCATTATTAAGTACTTTTTTTTCTTTTTATAGTCCTTTATATTCATTTCTTTCTCTTTAGTACAGCTTATAGGAGAAAGAATTACATCTTAAAAAAGAAGAAATCACACATTTATCAAAGCTACCAGCTACACTGTAAGTGTTCTTTTTTAAGTATTAAGAAAAACAATATAGTACTGGTTTAAAGTGGTCTTTCTAAAACATCCTTGAAAATTAAATACACCAAAATGGTAATAAGGTGCTGTGATATCAAATTATTTTCTTCAGAAAAAATAGTTTTTGCTTCTACCATACAAAGTTAACATCAATAATAAACTTTTTCCACATTTTTTCTCAGTTTGAACTGTGACAGATGGCTAAAGGTTGAATATGGAAACCGAGAATCAACTTTTCACCTGAGCTTGCATTTTATCTCTCTATATGTATTAGATTCAATCAGATGTTGCCTTGCAAGCCCTGCATAAATGTTACATACTAAGCACAATATGTTATTTAAGGAAAAATAAGCAGATGAACCAAGTAAATTAACTGGTGTTCTGCTTAGAAGGAGCCCCTCTGGCCCTTAAAAGGGTCTATATCCAGCTACCTGTTGCTCTATCGACAGCTAGCATTTTGAGTAATCAATTTATATTCATTGTGAAGAACGCATTCTACCAGCTTTGACAAAGCCATCATATTCTGTTTCTTTAGTGATGTTCTGTGTCTCAGATTGTCTCTCCCTCCTGTTCCTTGACATTTTGCTACTGCATACATGAATAGCTTCTTGCAAATTCAATCGAATTATGGTTACTGAAATAAGATGGGGGTTTGTTGCATAGAAACCAATCTGAAGCAGATTATCTTTTCTCCCATAATCAGGTTATAAACATATTTTTATTTGCAATAAGGCTGCCTTTTATCTGATTGCAGGTTCATAGATCAGTTTATTAAATGATGAAGATCGTGTCTATAAGATGTTTGCATGGAATTCATTAAGCTAGAATTAAAGAATTTTCATTTAAAATAATGTTTAGGCATCAGTTATTCAGTGTCAATGCACCTATTAGTTGCATATACTGAGCACCGCTGCTTAAGGCTACAGATCAATAGTACTGAAGCTGACATAGAGAAACTGAAGGAGTGGGATAGGAAACTGCTGCGGAGGAAGACAGTATGACACTTGCTTCTCTTAAAAACAGAACATTCTATGTTATAATAAACCAAGCAAGCACATAATTATATAGCTCCATTTTCAGTCTTCAGTACTTTCTATACGGTTCCTATATGCCCTGGAAAGCTGTGTTTTGAACTGAGCTTTACTATTACACTAAAAATTATATTGGTGTTCCTTTCCTGGCTTGAATATCAAAACAAGACAATAGCAGTGAACATTTCATGCACACAATCAAGACTGCAGGATGTGCATACTAGCTTTGGTTGGTTTGTGTCATGATCTACACCCATAAGAACAGACAGTGGGCAGTGTTAAGCACATCACATTAGAAGTGTGCAGGTACATCCACACACACACACACACACACACACACACACACACACACACACACACACACACACACACACACACACACACACACATACACACACACACTCCCGCGCGCGCGCACGTGTGTGTGTGTGTGTATGGATGTGCATGTGTGTTTGTATATCACTTGTCTAAGTGTAGTACAATCCTCAATAACTAACTATTCAACTCTTTCTCATCTATTAAATCACACCAGCAAAATCTCTCCAGAATCTTGGATAGCACTCCCACAAGATCTATGATAAATACAAGACTACACTATAGTCATAAAAATAAATAAAATAATATTTAAAAGAAAAAAAATAATGTAACTGGTACTATGACAATGGCTTAAAAATAAACACTCACATACTGTTGCAAAAACTATACATTTTAACTTCTACAGTAGAACTATAATAGTACATTATGAAGATAAACAGCAGCAACCAATTAAAAACAGCAGGAAACTAAGAAAGATGCCCCTTCACAATAACACTCAATAGATGAGATCTCAGAGTTGGTGTATATACGTTTCATATATATATATATATATATATATATATATATATATATATATGGTTCCACTTCATATCATCGAATTATCATTTCATCGAATTTCAAATCATCAAGACCAAATCGTCGAAAACTCATTTCATCGAAAACTTATTTCATCGAATCTCAAATCATTAAAAACTATGAAGCAAGTACAAATAACATTCCACAAAGTTTTTACTACATTTATGCAGGGGGGCAAGCCCCTGCACACCCCGTAAATAAATATATCACCTCCAAGGTCGCACTACAGTGGGGGAAAAAGGTAATTTCCTAACCCCACTGTAGTGCGACCTTGGAGTTGGTATATTTAATTATGAGGGGTGTGGGGGGTGCAGGGGGGCTTGCCCCCCTGCATAAAAATAGTAAACAGTGTCTGGGATGTTATTTTTAGTTGCGTTACAGTTTTCAATGATTTGAGATTCGATGAAATGAGTTTTCGATGAAATGAGTTTTCGACGATTTGGTCTTGATGATTTGAAATTCGATGAAATGATAATTCAATGATATGAAGTGGAACCATATATGTGTGTGTGTGTGTGTGTGTGTGTGTGTGTGTGTGTGTGTGTGTGTGTGTGTACTCATACACACACACACACACACATATATATATATATATATATATATATATATATATATATATATATATAGGGGGGGTTAGTTAGTTAGACACAAACAGACATACAGACAAACAGATAGGCAGGAATCCAACTTGATCCCATCTGGTCACCCTCAGATACATCTAATTTTTATGCAGATGACTTGGTCATCTACAGATCAAACAAATTCCACTCTGCTATACACATTCAGCTCCAAGATGACCTGCAAACCCTCAACCAATGGCTAATAGGCCACAAAGTTTTTCTCAATCCTTCAAAAACAAAAGCAATGCTATGTGGAGCCATCCAAAATAATAGCCAAAACACCCAGCTTCCTTAATGTTAAACATATTAACAATACCTCCATGCTAAACTGTGCATCACTCAAATACCTTGACATTTGGCTAGATAAATCTGTTAACTTTCACTTAAGATCAACACACTACTGCTTTGGGTAAGCAAGCTATTGTCTTTTCAGCCAAAGCTGACATATGTAAAGGCGTACTCTTACCTCATCTCAAATACAGACTACCCATTATAGCTGTGGCTTCAAAGGAAAATGCCACCACCTTACAAACCATCTCCAATAAAGTCTCCTGGTTCATTGCTCATTCCTTAAATAATGAACACCACTGCCTAACTCTTGCCAAAGTTAAATGGCTCCCAGTTCATTTGAGGACCTCATCCTGACCTCATCCTGATGACCATCATCATGGACCTAATTAATCGCATCATCATGGACCTAATTAACAAGGATATTGGGAATCTCCAAACTCTAGATCCCACTCAATTTGATTTTGTGAAAGGTAGATCATGCCTGCTCAACCTGATTGACTCCTCTGAGTCAGTCACCAGAGCTGTGGATGAGGGCAAGGCAGTTCATACAGCCTACCTCGATCTAGCCAAGGCCTTTGATACCATTCCCCACTCAAGAATTATTGATAAGCTCACTAAACTAGGCAATAATCCCTATATCTCTAGGTGGGTTGCAAATTGGCTCACAGATAGAACCCACAGTGTGAAAGTAGCGGACTCCAAGTCAGGCTGCTGACCATTCACAAGTGGAGTCCCACAGGGATCGGTCCTGGGTCCTCTCCTGTTTGGCATCTACTTCTCAGAAGTCCAAGCCAACACAGAGGGACTCTGTCTGACCAAGTACACAGATGACTGCAAGCTGGAAGCCATTATTAACTCCCCAAGTGATGTAGACATCCTACAGAAAGGCTTCACTGAGACCAATGACTGGTGTCGAAAACATGGACTTAAGCTTAATGACAAAAAATGCATCGCCATCCCCTTCGGGAAAAACTCAGTTCCCACTAATTACCACATTGCTGAACACTGATGGCGTTATAAGAGATCTGGAGACACAAGTTGACAGCAACCTCTCCTTCGACCACCACATTGCCACTGTGGTCAGAAAGTCCTTCTATGTGGCACATCTCATTACCAAGGGTTTTGCATCCAGGAAGAAAGAGGTCATCATCTCTCTCTACTCTTCCCTCATTAGGCCAGTCATCAAGTATAATGCCCCATTTGGCATGTATCTCACTAGACACATGCAACAGCTGGAAAGGCCACAAAAGTAACTCATGAAGAGGATCCTAGGCCTTAAACACATGTCCTACACGGACAGATTCAAAAAACTCCAGCTATTCTCTGTCTCATGTCATCTACTAAGAGGCGATCTCTGCTTGACTTACAAAGCCATGTCTGACCCAGCTCTGTTACAAATGCTACATCTAAAGAAATCCCAGTTCCCCTGCACCACACTCTCCAGAGACCTCAACCTCATTACCACAATCAACAGAACATGCTGGAGGGACAGGTTCATAACCCAGAGACTGGCCATGCTCTGGAATAGACTTCCCATACATGTCAAGCAGAGCACCTCCCTGGCCCTCTTCAAGAGAAATCTTGATGAGTGGATGGAAAATAGAAAGTTCACCCTGAGGATCTTTCCAGTAGCTGTACTTGGTAGAGGCACTGGGAACTAACATTGGGTGGCATGATGCCAGGGCACTTCTATGGGCTAGGCTTGTAAAGGCTCCAGGGCCATTAGCCTAGTACACACCTATGAATCTATGAACCTATGGCAGCCAACCTCCTACTAGGATCATTAATTCACAAAACCCTGTCTCCTGAGACATTGTCCCCTCTCTCTCACAGCCTTTTCATCAAACCCCCCCCATATAAAATCTCAGGGGGTAACTCTCAATCTCAACCCACACTACTAACTCCAAACAGTAAACTTTATTGCACTGACCATGCATTGTCCATCCTAGCACCTAAACTATGGGACTCAATATCTCTCTCAATCCAATATGTCCAAAAGTACTCTGACGTCAGACAACAGCTGAAGGAACACCTCTTTAACCAAGCAAAGTGTAGCTGCACTCACTCAGGTCATATATTTAATAAGGTCAGGTGTGGATAGGCTATATATAAGTGGGAAATTGAGGTACTGGGAGTTTGGACACTTGTTTTTTTTCCAACAAGTGACAGTGAGCAGGTGTGCCTTGAGCTACAGCATGTGAACATTTCTAGTAGACTCTTTTAAATTCGTAGTAACTAATAAATATTATACATGATCATAATAGAAAATATTGCTAAACTAAAAGTGACACAGTGAAACATTGTCATTAACTGATAACAAAAAATGATGTTTCTTTCAGGAACCTAGCCTCCCTGCATCCTTTATAACCCTGCTTTTTGTCTGTGCTAACTCCAAGGCTGATCAGCTTTTGGGATAAGGAGAAAACTTCCATGATTTCATTGCCCTCTGGCTACAACATACAAATAGCAGTGATGTAAATAAAGAAATGCAGCAGATCTCATCAATTAAAAAAAAAACATATGCTGTTATATTTCTTTACACTATTAATATAGTTTATATTACTATTTTCACATATTCATGAAGGTAATACAATAAATTCTGCTGATTTCTACCTTCATCCTTTTTAGCACCCTACAATTTATCTTCAGTAATCTAATATTAAGCCAGACATCATCCAACCAGTCTTTTAGATGACTATATCTGTGTGTTTTCTACTTCTGGTCTTCCCACTGTTTCAATCTTATGTCTACTGTTACTAAATATTTATCCCCACCTATTTGTTTTTCACATTCTCTAACAGACTTTTCTGAAAAACAGATTAACAAAAAAAAAACTGTCAAGTTTACCATACTAAGGCCTCTCTTTTCACCTTCATTGTGCAATTACCTCTCTTCAAAAGATTTAGTCTGCTATTCCATATACTCCCAAAATCAGAAAACGTTGATCACAAAAAACATATTGCTAAGCCTCTTTATTTACCTTGCCGAGTTGTTTTTCTGACCATTTATTGACCATCCTATCAGCTTCTTCAAGCTTGATTTCCTAATTTAACCTCCCAAAATAGTCGTAACACTTTGATTAAAGGAAATCTCTTCAGAACCTAAGTCTTCTGCATTCATACCTATACAAAATATGTCGGTTTTATTTCTAAGTACCACTTCAGCCTCCCAGAAAAAATGTTCCATATTTTAATACCTTAACTCACTGCATCACTGTCTTTCATCAAATACACTAAAATATCAATGCAATCCACGGAAGTTACCAAAGTAGAGAAGCTTCATTCTGCACTTGTTATATTACCCTCCGCTACCTCTTCATCCATTTCCTCCACAAAATAATCAGTATAGTAAATATACAATGCACGACTTTAGGAGCATCTTCTCCAAACCCTTCTCCTTAATTCCTATCACTTTTTTAGATGCCCAGTTACTAACTTCTTCACATATGCTTCATGTGTAATTCACCATGTCAAGTAAACACTCCAATTAATATCAGCTTGTGTCACAATTCTTCCTGTATGAATGTATCAAAATCAATTTCCTGGTCTAGGAAACATTACTTAACCAGTAGATTCTGTTTATTTCTGCTCTTCAAAAATATTTCACTTAAAATTTCTAGTAAGACCAAACTACTTCATCCTTCTACCTTATAGAACAAGAACTCAGAAATATACTTTGGCAATAACTCTCCATAAATATCTTAAAATCTGCAGAAAGTAAAAATATTGGAACACAGTTACTCATAAAGAATCAACACTCCTTTTTTAATTAATGTAACCAAACTTTCACGGAAATCCACATCTCCACCTTTCCGATCCCCCCCCCCCCCGACTCATTACTGCCAATAATTTTTCTTTCACATAAGGTTTTTTATATATATATATATATATATATATATATATATATATATATATATATATATATAGGCTTACAATTATAAAGTGGGTGTAGCATTGCACGTATATGAACTATTCGAACTACAGATGTTCGAATAGTTCATATGTGTGCTGGCCACGTAATCGAACAGAATATTTGTGAGTGGTCTGTGCATTCGCAAATATAACGTTCAATTATGTACAGGGATAGTGGTACAGTGCAGTAAGGGAAATACATCCCTTTCCTCACTGTAGTGTGATCTTGGAGTTGGAATATATAGTTAGGGGGTGGGGGTGCAGGGGGGCTTGCCCCCCTGCATAAATGGGATGGTAGATTTCCTAGTTAGGGAGTTACAGGAAGGATGGGATTGCTGTTAAGTGCCGAAAATGTCATGTTTGACATTTTCAAAATTAACAGCTGTTTTTTGACATTAGGGCCGTTAGATGATGTGTACTTTCGGCGAAACACTTCGCTCATAAGTACCTTTTTTTTTTTTTAACATTCGAGATTTTAATAGTAAACTATATATAATATATATATATATATATATATATATATATATATATATATATATATATATATATATTTATTTATTTATTTATTTATATATATATATATATATACATATATATACACACATATATATGGATTCACTACTGGATCCCGAAATTACACAATCCCGAGCCCAAAATACAGAGACTACAAGCCCGAAACCCCACATTACCGAAATGTTAAAAGTGCGAAATTCAAAATCGCAAAAGTACTACATACATACAGCACACACAAAAACATACACACAGTCTCCTCCCATAACCAAACAAACCACCCTACACTAAAGATAAGCTGTGCCCCCCACACCCCCCTACTTTAATATTCTAACTCCGAGATCGCAGAAACATACACACAAGGCAAACTCATACCCACACATTACAGCCCCTCACAGACACACACACACACGCACACACACACACACACACACACACACACACACACACACACACACACAACACAGACACACACACACCACAGTCACAACACACACTTACACACACTAAAGCCCTTCAGAAACACACTTACACACACATACTTACCTGAACCACAACACCAGAAACGCTAACTCAAAATCCCTTAACATCGGGATTTTGAATTTCGCGCTTCTGGTCTTTTGGTAATGTGGGGTTTCGGCTACATGGTCTCGAGCTTTTGAAATTCGAGATTTCAAAAGTTCGAGATTTAGTAGTGTTCCTATATATATATATATATATATATATATATATATATATACATACACTTTATAAGACAATTTGTCCATTGCTTGTGTTCTCTTATTTGCATTTCATATTATATGTTCTCCCTGACATTTTATTATAACTGTATGCCAGTTACACTTCACTTTCCAACTTTACTTTTACATTTACTAAAACGATATCCTCAGACACTCTGTATTTGTTCCTTCCCCGTATTCTCCTTATCTAATGTTCCATTTAAGTTCGTCAAAACCCACATTCTTCTACCTACTGCTCCTTAGTTCTTCATAAACATTTCCAGATACATTCTTCTCATTTTAAAATAAATCTTGTGTAGTTTCAGTAAATCCTATCTCTACAATATTTTTCTTTTTTACCAGAATAAAAAAACTTTTCCATTTGTTCCCTGCCTTTTTCTCTCGGTATCCATCCATGATTACAATTCCTGCTCCATTTCAGTATAACTGGTAAATATTAATTTAGCTTTGTCATCACCAAACCTCTTTATCAACTAATTTAGATCTATTTAAAAATATCTTCACCATATAACTTTCTTGTTAAATAAATCCCAATGTTTTACTTTCATTAATAAAACTTTTTCTCTCACACCCTCATAGAACAGCCTACTGACAGTTTACTTCCATACCCTGTTTCATACTTCACTCAAAAATCTGGTGCCAGAGTCCTCATACCGCACCTTCGATCTGATAAACCATTTAGTTCTTCTCATCCTTTTTCTGCTGCCCATTTCTCAGAAACAAGGAAATAATTAATGAAGGCACTTACAAACTTACTGGCATGTATAAGGAAGGGAAAGCTTATCCAATTCCTTCTACAGCCCAAGTATGGAAAACTGCCCCTGAAAGAAGTTCCATTACTGGTTATACTAATCAGCTCCCTACTCCTCAACACACTAGCCGCTTGCCTAACACTATAGCACAAGAAAATGAAGAAGTTATCCAAACTGACGGGCAAAGTCAAACAGAAATTAGGAGAAGTGAAGACTGACTAATACTAACAATCAGCGTAACACAAAAAAGCAGAATTTTCGCGAGGGGAATCAAATGGGGACGAGACCCAAGCAATGGTCCAACAGAAATCAAAAGAAAAAGAAATAGAACTAGGAGAAAAACAAGATTTGACTTTAATGTCATATGGGATTAATGAACAGTATGACAATTCAGTGCAACATAAAAGTCGGATTGTTAAAGATTTATGTGATCTCCTACCCTCTGAAGATTCTGAGACTGTGTCTACTAGTCATTATACATGTTTAGCTGATTCAGTACCTATGAGAAGTGAACCCACAATAATTACTAATAGATTAAATGATTTTAAAGTCTATAATTTTTCTTCCACCAGTATAAGTTTAGATATGGTAGACTTCCTTTCCAAGTGTAACACATATGTTCCTAAACAAAATTGTGACTTAGTTAGAACAATTGTAGATCTTAAAACTTTCACGAGGAAACTGAATTTTAACCTGATGATGGGTTCAAATTTAACCACAGTACAAAATGACCAGTTTAGAATTTCAAGTACCTTTAATCCACCTCTTCATCCACTTATTCAAGTGTTTGAACAAATGTGTGAACTAGATATTCGCTTTAACGTTAAACACAGGGGTAAAGTTCATACTAATGACCCTACTTTACAGAAGGAGAAGGGATTTTTGGATTTCAATAAATTACATGACATTAGAGTTTGTAAACCTGATAAGGGAGGGGGACTGGTAATCTTTGACAATATGGATTACTATAATCGAATGGTAGACTTGTTAGATGACCCCGCTTATGAAATTAGTTCTCGTTCAGAGATTAATCAAGCATATTTTGGAATAAAGAATAGTTTATTAGATATGTTTATAGAGGGGCGAATTGAACAAAATTTATTTAATTACATGTCTACGCAGTTTCCAAGATACCCCTACCTTTTTGGAATTCCAAAAATACATTAAGACTTGAGGAATCCACCTATGAGACCTCTTGTGGATGGACGTGGGTCACCTACTTACCCCTGTGCAAAGGTGATCGATTCTATTTTACAAAAATTTGTGAAACTGGAGTCAGAAATTTGTAAAGATTCCTGGTCATTTTTAGAGAAGTTGAATGAGTTAGATTTTAACCCTAACCATAACTTCCTTACAGTGGATGTTAAGGATCTCTATACCAGTATACCACAAGATACTGGAATAGAATGGGTAACCTGAGCTATGGTTAGGAATAGGGCTACAACAGAGGAAATTTAACTTGTGAAAACACTTTTGGGAATAGTTTTATATAATAATTTCTTCATGTTTGGTGATAACTTCTTTCTTCAGAAAACAGGTGTGGCTATGGGCTCTCCATGTGGAGCTAGTATAGCTAATTTAGTGATGGCCCACTGGGAGTCTGAGTATGTGCTTAAAAATGACAATATCAAAACTAAACTAGTTTTCTATAGACGGTATTTGGATGACATCTTTATCTTGCTTGATGGTGACAAAAAGTTGGGTGAAGCAATAATAAACACCTTTAATTCCTCAACTGATTCTTTTCGGTTCACTTCCACTTTTGACACTTATAGAATAGCCTACCTAGACGTCTGTTTAACACAAATTTTTAATCAGGAATGTTATGAGGCTAAAATATATAGGAAGGAAACATATTCAAACACGTTTTTACATTTCACGAGCTGTCACACTTTTTATCAAAAACGCTCAGTTGTCAAAGGCCAACTAGTGCGGGCAGCTCATATAATTTCCACAGAGCATGATTTCCAAGAGGAATGTCAACTCTTGGGAAGGATGTTCGCACAGAGAGGTTATCCTTCAGAATTAATCTCAGGATTGATTTTGGAAGTAAGTGATAAACGTGTAAAGGGAATGTATAAACCTATTTTGTCTATGGACAAGATTGTCACCACACAAGAAGTTATATTAAATAACATGGGAAACTCCTCTTTAATAAATTTGAGAGCCCTTGCCATACTTGATTTACCAGAAATAAAAGTTTATTACAACTTACAACACATTTAGTTACCATTGTATAGGCATACTACGAAAAAATTGGGTTATTTTTGCAAGTAACCCTAATATATCAAGCAAATTAGGAGAATATCCTGGCACTACATTTAGGAAAGAGATGAACTTGAAGGCACTATATGAACAACGTAGGAAAAAACAGCCAAAAATTGCTGGTATGTACAAATGCCAAAATTGCAACTTTTGTAAGTTAGTAATGGAATCTAATAGATTTTTTTGTACACAATGTCCTGTATAAGTTGAAGTGTAGGGCTAACTGTAATACTAGAATGGTGGTGTACCTGGCCCAATGCCAGGGATGCCAAGCATTTTATATAGGTAAGACGGAGAGAAGACTCCGGGATTGTATGTATGAGCATTCTTATGCCATCAGCAGGAATAAACAAGATAATGCCCTAGCTAAACATGTAGCAGAGTTTCCTAGGCATTGCTTTAAATTTCTAGTGATTGATCAACTAGATCTAGATGTAAGAGGTGGCCCTACACCACTGAAATTAGAAGAACTGGAGTTGTTTTGGCAGATTAGGCTTAATGCATACAACTTACCAGGTATAAATGAAAATTGTAGTTTGAGTAGTGTGTTAAAGCTTAAAAGTTTGAAAAGATGACTTTAGGAAAAAGTAATAACATAGGTAAAATATCCATGATGAGAGAAGAAAACATGAATACTAATATTTGTATAAATTAACAAATTACTGGTGGTTCATATTGAAGTCTACACTAGTATGATTATAAGTGTTCATAGGAGTTTAAAGGACTCATATGGAAATATATGTTTTTTTTAAATCACTAATTATAAATATCACTTTTTGGCTTATTTGTTACTACTTTTTTTATTAGTTTAGATTAGATTTTTATCAAAGTATTTTACAATAGTTTTGTATTTATTTATGACAGTGGATGGCTTTGAAACTTGTGAAGTAATTTAGAGAAGTACTCCTTTTGGTAAGCTAATTAAATAATTAGCTAATTAATGTAAAGGGGGAGGTATATATAACCTGAATGTGATTTGGTATATTGTCTGAAGAAGTTTGCTAATAGTAGCAAACGAAAAGCGCTTTATTTTATTAAAATTTTCTTTGTTTTATTGGTGTGCTTTGGCATTGCTGCTACCTGTCTTGTTTAAAACCGATTCTGTTATGGCAGCTAGGGATATGTGGGAAGAGACTAAGCAAAAGATAATACAAACACTGAGAAACTGGGTATTCATTACACAGTCTGAAGAAGTCTTATCTGGACAAAAGAGCTTACTGTTTAATGTTTCTTAGTCATTAAATTCTCTTGTTTTGGGTATTTTCTGGTGTTTTATTTTTATTTTATTTGCTTCCGGTACCAAACAGAGAAGACGTTGTGGACAGTAATTAATAAAGAGTTGAAGGATTTTATCTGGGAGAGGAAGAAGGCAAGAGTCAAGTAGGATAAGCTGATCCTTTCAAAAGAACAAAGAGGTATGAGCTTACTTGATTTGTATGGGTATTTCAGAGCTATACAGTTAAGGTTCGTATTAACAGCACAAGCAGAAATGGAGGAAGCTCGAGAAATAAGGAGAGACGGGATTTTGGATGCAGACCCTTAAGGAGAATAAAAATAACCATACAGAATATTATATTCATAAAGTAGCAGAAAGCATTTTAAGAACAAAGCCAAAACAGGAATGGAGAAATGAAAGCCTGCCAATAGGAATGATTGCAATTAGGGGTACAGAAAATAGGCAACAAGGGGTTGGAATTTACTGGAAAAAATTGACAAAGGAACCAAGGTATTGGGAGCAAATATTTAGAGAGGAAATGGGAAGAGGTAAAGAATACATTTAGACGGCAGGCTAGAGATTGCCTTCCCCATCAAAGATTGATTTCAAAGTATAGGCAAAGAGAAAGAAAAAGAGAGATCCTATGTGAAAAACCAGCACTGCTAGAATTTTTAATAGAATCTAAACCAGAGACTGCTGTTAAAAGGCGATAATTAGTAGGCCATATGAAATATTGCATGATGACTACAGAAATCAACCATAGGAGGTTAAAAAGGATTGGCAATTCACAAAGAAACAATGGTAGGGTATATGTATGTATGGCTCCCAAATATGCAACAAAGTCTAGAAGATTTAGGATTTTTGCTTGTAGTGTTTGCATAGGAATTTATATACCCCAGGCAGGCTCGAAAGAATCTTTCCTCTGGTAGATTACAAATGTTAGATGTGTAATAGGGAAGAAAGAGGTAACTTGGAACATGTTTTTTGGGAGTATAATGAGTTGGAAGACTTTAAAATTCCCTGTAGACTACTGTCAGAAGTACTGGCTGAGCAAATTGGTATAATTAAGGAAATTATTTTTTGAGCTATGATACAGCATCAGAACTTTCTAGACATAGCAAGGCCTTGCAGAGTTTAATTCTGGTGGCTGCCAAAAAAAATGCAATTACTAGAAAATGGAAATGAAAATCTAAGCCAACATTACTATAAATAGTGAATAGAGTACCATAGTTAAAACAACTGGAAGTGAGAGCTTTAGAAAAGGGTAGCAGCAAATTACATAGCAAGAAATGGCAACTGTGGCAACACTACATGCACAATTATGATTTGGAGAAAGAATGACATTTAAGGGAAGGCATAAACTGAATGAGCTAAAATGGTTGAATGACAATTAGTGTAGAGAACATTATATGTGATGTATGATGTTTGCAAAAGAAAATATGTCAATATGCTTTGTTTTCATTTATATGTGCATAATTGCCTGTGTCATAAGTGATAATTCAATAAAGATGTTTCTTGTTTAAATATATATATTTTTCATTCTCTGTATTTTACACATTTCTGTATTCACGTTTATTTCACTATATTCCACTGTTACTCTTTCTGCCTCAAATGTATCGCCTTCTGTGTTTGTCAGTATAAGCCAACTGTTAGTCTTCTGTTTAATCATTTTCATTTCTTTCAATAAAATAAATAAATAGATAAATATATAGTAAAGGCATGACATTCTTCTTCACATAATGTACAATAACCAACATCGTATTTCTCGGATAAATGCCCATCTTTCTTCCACATGAAGCATATCACCATAGAGTAGTCAGTTATTACATGCCCCTCATTTCCACTTTTAAAACATTTTTTTTACTTTGCATTATACAAAAACACAAGACTTGTTTCCATAAAAAAGTGTTTGTCTACCATTTTATTACACAGTTTACACAGACAGCATCATATTCATCTTGAAGCCTCGTGTCCAGCCAACAGGCAAAGGCCATACATCTTCTACTACAGGATGTTTTTCTTCCCTCTCTCAGCCATAAACTTATAACATATTTTTAACGTGGATTTACATATAAATGGTATTGTCATTTATTTTGTCACATCATCCAGCACTGGCCTGACATTAAAGTTTTTCTAAATTTCCTTATCTATATTTCCTTTATACAAAACCCAGAATTTCTCTAATGTTTATGCTTTTTGACCAGATGGCTTAATGGTTAAGGTCTTCGCCTCCCATGCACAAGGTTCGATCCTGACCTCCGACAAATGCCTGTTTGGAGTTTGCATGTTCTCCCTGGGTCTCTGTGGGGTTTCTCCCATGTCCAAAAAACATGCCGAGTGTTTCCATCTCAAACTCACCAATGAATGGAGCTGTGGGCAGCAGCACAGACTCTACATGGTGCCCTATAGGGGGAAGAGTTGTACAGACCAACCACTTTGGGCATCTACTGTGCTGAGCAGAATCCTCATGACAGGAGCACACAGGTCACAGACTGCGCACCATGGCAGGGCTAGCCACTTGATGGTAAAATATGGTTCTAGGTGATTCGGTCATGTTGACTTATCTCGCCAAAAATGGGCATGGGTAGTTACTGGTGATAAGTGGGTTGAGGGCCCAGTCTACTCTGACCCATGCCAGGGACTGTGCTAATGGTGAGAGGGGTATATGTGCCCCTATTGGCCAGTGTGTTTCAGCAGCCCTGGGTCAATAAGCTACTGGCTGGCCAATGTCTAGTTGCCCAGCCTGGGTTACCTGGGATAGCTCTGTTGAGCGAAAGTGGGACATAAAACCAACCAACCTGCCAAACATGAACTGAGAATTGCTACAGAGGGGTTCCCAGTGGGAGTGGGTGTACATCAGGGTTCAGCTCTGAGCTCACTGCTGTTCATACTGGTGACGGACTATATTAGCAAACAGGTTGGAGGGGAACGGATCAACAAAGCTGCTGTATGCAGATGATGTGGCAGTACAGGCAGACTCTGAGCTAGAACTTCAGCAAAGGATAGGAGAATGGAATGCAAATCTGAAGGCACATGAGGTGAAACTAAGCACAGATAAGATGGTGGTAATGGCAGCTAATTGGGGGAATCAGAAGAAGCTGTGAGTAGAGATAGAAGGGAAGATAGTGGAACAGGTAAACAGCTTCAAGTATCTGGGAGGGATGGTTTAGGAGAAGGGTAGCCTGAATGAAGAGGTCAAAGCTAGAATCAGAGCGGCTGCAGCCAACTGGCATAGAGTATCAGGCATAGTCTATGACAGAAGAATGCCAAAGAAGCTGAAAAGTAAGGTGTACGAGACAGTGGTGCAACCAGTACTACTGCATGGTACAGAAACCTGGGCAGTAAAGGCAGAACAGTTAAAGAAGCTAGAAGTGATGGAAATGAAGTGCCTGAGAAAGGTAGTAGGATGCACATTGTGGGACAGTCGAAGAAATTAGGGCATAAGAGCAGAAGCCAAAGTAGCTCCAATTGCAGAAATGATCAAGAAGAACAGATTATGGTGTTTGGGCACATGTGTAGAAAAGCAGAAAACAATCTGGTGTGGAAGATTTGGGATAGACAGGAAGAAGGTAAGAGGAAGCGAGGACATCCTGTAAAGAGGTGGATGGATTGTGTGAAAGATCTGCAACAATCAGGCATGAGTGTTAAAGAAAGCAGGAGTGTGGCACAGAATCAAGAAAGTTGGCAACAGTTAACACAATACCCCAACCCCATGTGGAAAAATGGGAAAAGTGGGGCTGCTGCTACTGATGATGATGTTTACATTTTTCGAATGCTGACTTAAAAAATCCTCGCTTTCAAAATGTATGAAAAAATAATACTCTCTTTCAAAATATATGAAAAAGTTTCTGTACCAGACTTCAAATCACTGTGAATCTTTTGGCAAATCTTCTAGACAAAAGAACAATTCAGTAAATCAATTATTTTTCCTACTAAGGTAAGTTTCACAGCATGTATTTTAAATTTAAACTACTTTTTATATTTGCCATTTCTGCAAAGATCATATTTCAGTTCTTTACATGTACGTGTTTTTTTTTATGTGATTCACCATTCAAAGGACCTCACAAGAAACATATTTATTAGTGTTCCATCTTTGACTGCTTGTTCTACTCCAGCAGCCATTACTACAGTATCAGACGATTATGACCCTGTTATACTTAATTCCTAGTTTGTTGAAAATTGTCCCAGTCCTTTCTGTAGGTAAAGATGTCCATCATTCCCATTGCTGCGGTAGCTGTCTCTTCCCCAAGACAAAGCAACTGGACAACTTCCAAAAGCTCTGGATCCCGCCCTGAAGAGGGAGAATGAGCAGCCAGAGTAGACTATAATCACTACAGTGTAACTGCCTTATGAAGCAAATTAAAATAACAGTAATGTGAATAACTGCAGTTAAGGTAGCAAATCAAGAATAAAATCCAAAAGACTGGCAGGAACAAGGCAAGGATAGATCTTTATTAACAAACACATTTCCACATATTGCATTATAAAGTCATATAAAAGATTAGAAAAGCACAACATATAAATACCCTAAGATAAAAACCATGTGACCAAAGTTAATGAAATAATATCTTCATAGCCAATTTAGGTTTAAAGCTACAACATTCATTTAAACCAGGTAGGGTAGTAACAGTTAACATAGTGATCCATCCATATTCACAATTCCCTGTAATACTCTTAACGTTACTACCTCTCAAGCTTTAAAACACCACCTGCAGCATCACAAATTTAAAATAACGTTGATGACTGGCAGAATCGGTATGTTTGGACAAAGCACATTTCAAATTAATCTTTCTGATGTCATACAGATAAGTCTGGGTTCCCTATTAGAAGACCGAAGACGCATTCTTTCAAATGCTTCTTGGTGGAACTCAAAAGACTGAAACAGCAAAATATCGAAGTGGCTTTTAAGTGAATTATTTCCCTGGGAAAGAATTTGTTTAGCCGCTTTGTTACTTTGCTGTTTTCAGCACTGTAGTGCTGTCTCAGAGTTGGTATATTTAAGTAAGGGAGTGAGGGGCGAATCCACCCACTTAATATACTGTTTAAAGTGTTTTATTTATTTATTTATTTTTGTTGGAACAGAGATTTTTTTCCCTAGGAAAAAAATCGCTGTTCTGACAGTTCGAAATTGTAAGCTTTCCCTTACATACGGTCGATTAATCACCGTTCTGTTTTTTAAGCATTCAGTGATCTAATATAGACCCATAAGTCTATCTTTAAACAATCAGTCTGTCTTCCCTATATAAAACATTTGACATAGCAAACATACATCAACATATATCAAGTGCTTGGTTTTACAGTCTGCAAAATCAAAAATACTGCATCTCTTATTAATAAGTGGGTGTATAAAAACATTGGAGTGTAAGATACATTTACAGTAATTACAATCATTAAATGGAAAAGTTCCCTTATTACTTGATCTAGAAGTATTACTATAATTATTTCTATAATGTAACTGTTGTCCCAGGATAAGCCTGTTTTTAAAAGCAAAAGAGGGCTTATCATCTATTATCTGAGCTGCATCAGTAATGGCTAACAAAATACACCAATTCTTCCTAATAATATTACAAAAAATGTTTGCATTCTTAGTATATGTTAAGGGAAGGTATAATATATGTTTATCATTATTATTTCTGTTAGAATCAGAAGTCAAAACATGATCTAAAGAAGTGTTAGAATGAGAACGATGGCTGAAACTATGATTAAAATATAATGGTGCTCCAGCATGACTATGAAGCATAATTTCCTTAGAGAAATCATTAAAATCTGAAATGCTATAACCACTGCACAAAAATGTAACCTTTAAACTCAAAAGTGCACCATGCAATTGTTCATCATTTGTTGTTAGATGCAGTGTTCATAACATCTGACCTTTTAGTATATTACAATATATAAACTTAGGATGCATACTCTTCCTGTGTAACAGTTTATTCCTTTTGCAGTCTTTTGTATAAACAACAGTATCAAGTGTACCTGATTATAATCAGCATGTCTATTTTTATTTATATAGATAGATAGACAGCTATACTAAATAGAGTTGAGTAAAAACAAGAATCAATAATACCCCAATATACTAGCATCCTCCTAGGACAAGACATTCACCCTAATCCTGGCTCACAACCAACATCAACACAATGCCCTTTCACACACTACTCAAACTCCACAACAGCAACCCCCCCCCCCATCCAGGTAATGTAAATTTTGCCGCCATAAATATTAGAAGAATAAAAAAATAAAATTACCAAACTTCACACCTGGATTACCCACACAAGCCTGATATTATAGTTATAACTGAAATTTTGTTTACACCCAGCATAAATGACTCTGAAATTATACCCCATATAAAGAGGAAGGGTGGTGGTACTTCTTTAATATTTTGCAACACCTACCACATTGCCCCCTACAACAAACTGATACCAAAAATTCAGTTCAACAAAGCTTCTTATTATTTTCCTGAAAGTAAACAAATATGTATTACTGTAATTTACATCCCTCCTGGCAGAAATGCACCTATACTGGAAGATATCTTACACTGGATAGCCGTAATATTTCCACAAGAAATAATACTACTAGGTGATGCTAATATAAATTGGCTGGACATAACCTCCAACTCCCCTACCTACACCATGAACTTATATGGTTTCACACTACTAATTAATCTCCCACATTTTACTTGTTTACAGTAACAAGTAATGGAATACAAGGATATGCCACCCATTCACATTATTATGCAATACACTCCAGTTTCAAGACTTAGCTTGTAAATGTAGCAGTTGCCACAGTTTTAGCTCAGGGCTGACTCTCTCTGATGCAAGCAATACACAGCCAATACATGTGGAGGTAAAGGTTGTGAGAATTGCCTGGCATCAATGTTAGCATATGTATGTGCGTAGGAGGAAGGTTTTAGGCCTTTAGGTGGTGAGTGAGTGTGCTATGCATTGTCTCTTAGCCAATGCAAGGACATATTGAGCACAGGTCTAAATCACTTCATCGAAACCACAGTTTCACACCAAATCATGTGTCTGTAGGATTTGTTATCACCTTGACAATGGCAACTCTAAGCAACATCAGTGTGGAATACCCTTTCACATCTTAAGGTATATTATTGGTACTTTATCAAGGGCTTTCAAGTGAAATTAAAAACTGCAGTCCATACCTCTCAACCTGGAAACATCAAAAATCTGGACAAAGGCCCATGAAAAGTAGGTACAACTGGCCAAAAATCTGAACACAGATTAACATAAAATTTGCATACATACTTGTGTAACCCCACTCGTTCCAATGAAATTGTGGAATACCAAATTGAAGAGCAGACAAAATGTTAAATAGCGCAAAATATAGCCAGAACAATAGTGTTTTATTTATATTAACATTTGAACTTATATCAAACTTTGAACTTGTATAAAACTGAAATGCAATTTTGGTTTATAAAAATAAAGTAACTGTTACACCAATATTACATAACACTGCTATATGTAACAAAATTATAAAATATTAACTAATTACTCAGCATCCATCTGCCTGTTCAGCACTAAAAAACATTTTACACAACTATGTTCCCAGTCAGTCATTGCGATCCAGTGACAAAAACTTTTGTGTGTCTGCAAACCTAGCAAATCTGCAGGTCATTGTCTATACTCGTACAAGTTTGCTAAGGCCTGGAACTCCTTACCTGCATCTATCAGGTCTATACCCTCCCTCCCATCTTTCAAAACTACTCTGAAAGACTTCCTAGCTAAACTCTGACTCTGTTCTTGATCAAAACCAGGATAAACTATATCCCTAAATGTGAACAAGTATCTTTTCATGCCTTATACCTTCTTACTCTGCCTTCTTCACTTACTTCCTTACTGCTATCAAATTCTCTTCCGATTCTCTCTCTCTCTAAATATACTATAAGCCTGTTTTTCCCCTCACTTCATATTGCAGTCGTTCTTTGTATTACACTAACGTACCTTTAATTTTGTTACAAATTGTCTAAAATTTCTCTGAATATTAAATGATTGTCATATAACTTGTAGCAATTCTTAACCAACATTTTTATATTATGTCTAATTTGTTATAATTATGTAAACTGCAGATTTTTTTTTGTTTTATTTTGGAAGATTGTAAAATTATTGTTCTTAAAATGTTTTGTAATCATTTTGAGGTTTTCTTCTCAGGCCTCCACTGAAAATGGGCTTCTACTCAGCCAGGCTTTCCCAGTAATCAAAAGTCAATAAATAAAAATATACATAAATAAATATTTTTCAGAAAAAGCAAGCTAACACAAAACCATGCTAATGTAACAACATTCTAAGTTTATAAGGGTGATATTTAAAATCTGTCCTTATTTTTGGGTCTTTACCCCCATTATTTAAGGATTTATCCACATTTCCTTGTGTTAGGAAGTTGAGAGGTACACAGATACACAAACATACACAAAACCCACTTACCTGCTATTATACAGCATACATCTGACAAAATTAACTTTTAGTACGCAAAACATTCAAACAAATAATTCTGTAGTTCATTCTTTCAACCAAATAAATGGGAGACACAATGAATGGAACTCGTATGTCTATGTCTGTACAGCTGCCACTTTGAATATTAGATCCTCTTGCACAGACAGCATGCTTTTTACATAGCCTTGATTGAGCTGTATTTGCTATGTGTGCTTTGGGGAGGCTACAGTTCTGCAGGAATCATTTGTTGGTTAATACTCGTTAATACTAGAATTTTGCAAAAATTTCCAGACTCGATTCCCAGTTAGTAGCACTCTGGTCCTGACTCCTGCACTATATCACACAGACTACTGTCAGGGATGGTATGACCATGCTGCACATTGACATATCTCACACTTCATTCCTGTATTGGCTGCATCTGAATCATACACTGCTCTCTTTCTGTTCACACCGATCCTCTTCATGTAGTACCATGTTTATGAATCCCATCCATTATTACTTCTACCATTAAATAAAAGCATGTGATGCAAACCATTCTTATCGAACAGACAGAAGTTAAAGCAATTTAAAGTATAAGGAATGCACACACATCTTTTGACAGTTACCTGACGTTGACCATCATGCATTGCAAAGATTTACCAGATGGGCAAACATTTTTAAACACGTCACTGCAGCAATATAAAACATGACCTTGTATCTCACAACTGTTATCTATTGTTAACCAAAGTGTATTGCAAACCAGTCTTAATAGGCAAGCAAAGCTAAACACTCTAGAAATAAAAAGAATGCACATATATCACATCACATATCTGTTTTCAATAGATACTGCTTCTACAGGACAATCTAAAC
The DNA here is from genome assembly GCF_019279795.1 of Protopterus annectens. Classification (NCBI taxonomy): domain Eukaryota; kingdom Metazoa; phylum Chordata; order Ceratodontiformes; family Protopteridae; genus Protopterus; species Protopterus annectens. Next base: position 363,196,470 of record NC_056742.1, read on the forward strand.
CATTGTTTTAGATCCATATAATTGATTAAAAGGTTGAAAGTGAAATCTGATCTAGTGAAAATAATTAATCTAATGCAAGATTTTGCAACCTAGATTGCAGGAGGTAAATTCTCCTGTGTAATCGTGTGAAGTGCTTGCAGGAACTGTCCGAATAATTAACATCATGGCTCATCTTCTTTTTTACTTACCTTGAGGTTGAACAGAAGGTAAGTTTCCTCATACTGTGACTGGACAGAGGACATGGCTCTGCACCTTGGCGGGTGTGTGGTGTGATATCAGTCAGTCTCTCTAAATCACTGATTCTGTACTGCAGAAGTTGCTCTAGCTGCCATTGTGCTACCACTGGTATTTCCTTCCCAAATGATGAATTTTGCTTACTTCGCTTATCCATCCAGGATTCCAATCCAAATTCCAGGGCAGTAGCCCATGTTGTCGTGTTGATGCAATGTCTTCTTTGGTTGGCTGCCGCCACAAGTAGTGAGTGGGCTGCAGCCATAAATAACTTTTTTTTAAGCTCTCCCAATCTCCAACAGGCAGTCAGGCACTGCTTCACAATGCTGACATCATTATGCATGCCACTGAATGTTGATGAAGTTGTAGGATATGCTGGCAATGCATGATGACATCAGTGGTAATGAAAACTTGTAAAGAAAAAGAATTGGGGTTTGAAGGGGACACTCGGAAATCTGTAGCACCTCATTATTTTGCCCTCAAAACAAGGAAATACAGAGGAATTTGGTGTTGTTGAGAAGTATGATATTCAGACACAAAATACTGACCTAGCAGGAATTAAAGAATCAAGACATATATCTATTGCAGAAAAGGAAAAAAGTATGCAGTAACTGAATATTTTCCAATACTGACTAATTCCAGGAACCTACCAGGCTTTCTTCAACTGCAATAACTCTTTCTTTGAAAATCAGCTTAGTAGTTGAGGCTGTGCTTTATTCCAGGTAAGTTTGGTAGGTTTTCAGGCAGCCTGGAAAGAGTGCCTATCTACAGATTTTCTCTGATTATATTCTGCAACTTCTAAATGGTCATAACAGTCAGTGGTAGATAAATAACAGAAATACTGTTAGAGCAAGTTGTAGAACTAGCTAGCCATTAGACAGTGCTCCTCATGCCATTTTTATGTGCAAGAATATATTTCTTTGAATATTTAATTTTCATACTTTACTGCTTATTACTTTGAGAAAATAATTTAATTATTCCTTCTCAGTGGCTTGTGGTTGCTTGTTTATTGATTTATACCAGAATAATCAGACCAAACTGGTGAATTATAACTGCTGACATCTACCTTTTGAAGAGACTGCTTAGCTATAGCTTTAATAAGTTAACAGTGCAGTTGGCAAATTTTAAGTATATACAGTAATTCTGAACTTTCTTTTCCAGAATGGTCTGGCTGGTGGCAGCATATTACCATAAAAGTAGGAAAAGGTGGTAGTACTAAAAAGGAAATTTTATTCCCTGCTGGAAAACATTGTGTATGAGTGAATGAAAGGTGGTTTAAGCTAAGCTACACTTACTAATGGTAAACAACACAAAAAGGCACCAAAATGAAAGTAAGGTGGGTGAATTCCTGGAAAGACAGCATTCATAGTTATGATTTTCTGCTGCCAGTGCAATATTTATTTGTGAGCAGCTGCTGTTGGTCATAGCCCAAGGCAACAGTGTTCATTTACCATATGTGCTTAAGGCTAAGCACCTTTTATTTATTTTATTTATTTATTTTTGTTTATTTTATTTATTTATTTTCTTTAACCAAAGAACTGAACTATTTTGAGGACCCTCTTAAGCCATAACCTGAGCATATCTGGCAACCGCAATGAATAAAATCAGACATCAGAATATTGTTCCACTGTTACAAGAATACAACAAACAGCAAAACATGAGCATAACTAACAGGCATCATAATGTGATCATTGCTTCAGCTATAAAGAAGATAAATAGCAGAAAATAAGCAACATTATTGCATAGCAACAAAGTAAAGTACAGCAATTTTAAATGGTGTGCAAGCTCTATATTAATGGCAGCAGTAAGGAAATGATCATGTGATGATGTTTTCTACAAAGTCTAATGGGGAAGGATGTACAGCACATGAGAACACCATATCTTGGAGTAGTGCACACTACTGCACATTATCATTGACAGATTTATATATTTTAGACATATTGAAAATAGGTGATATATTACATGGATTATGAACATTTTCAATATGCTTAGGCCTTAACAGAACAAACTGCACCAGATCTGTCACTTGGAATTACAATGGTTATATGCAGCTACATGAGCAAAACAAGAAGGTGAACAGATGCTGTAATATAATTCTGTGTTACACATCTTAATGTACGTTTTGTTGTCAGCAGTATGAGTTATAGGGCTACTTCCGATATACCAATTGTTTGCAATTGTGTATGGTTTCTAAATTTCACTTCTATATCTGCAAAACACTTTTGGCACTAAAGAGGGTTTGCACCGTTTTTGCTACAAAGTAAGTATACCAATGTATACATTATAAATCATTTTTTCTAGGCACAGCAAGATAGAAGACAGGCTAGAATGAGAGTGTGGAAAAAGTCAATGGTGCAACAAGCTAATGAAAATACATCAGAGTGACTTCTACATATTGGTCTCACCAAAGCTGAGCTGACAGCCACCTCATGTGTAGCTGAAACCTAATTCATTGAATTTGAAAACAGTCTGGCTGGGAGTTGTACATTTACAGCATGAAATAAATGGGGAGTTCAATGTGTCCTGAGATGAGCTTAAAAGACTGCTTTATATGTGAAAACTGGTGCTGGAGCAGAAGATCAGATGCCTCAGCCATCTGCAAGAATGAAATAGCTTGATATGCAAATGGAACATTTTAAGACAGAGGCTGGTGTTGCACAGGAAAAATGTAAGCATCACCATGTAGCTGCAGTGAGGCAGCAAAAGTAAGAAGAGCGAGAAAACAGTGCCAGCACAGAAAAGGAACGCTTAATCTATTCTAGATGCATTAAGAATAGCAGAGAAGAAACCCAGCCCTGGATGCTAGGGTCGGTACTTAATTATTCCAGTCTATAAAGATAATAATGACTTAATAGTTTTATTCTAGAATTTGAATGTTTGTCATCATCATTGCCATCATCCTCCCTTTTCACATTTTTACATGGGGTGGGGGTGTCACTCAAGCTTTTATGGATGCATATGTGTTGCAGAGAAGAAACCCAGCACTGAATACTAAGGTCAGTACTAAACTGTTCTAGCAGCTTAATTGCCACCAATGCCAAAATATATTAATTGGCAATAAAATTAGCATTAGGGATAGCGAATATTGAATAAGCAGTAAATACAATTGCGAGTCTAAGGGGATTGTTTATGTGGCATTATGTCAACAATGCCAGTCTTTTTATATAGGGAAGATGGAGAGAGCATTGAGACAAAGAATGTACGAGCATGTCTACCATATTAATAAAGGAAGTACAACTAATGCGTTGGCTAGGCATACATTGGAATATCCCAGTCATAGATTTTGTTTTACCATTCTACACCAGGAGTAATATAATAAAAGAGGGGGGCCATGGGCACTAAAGTTAGAGGAAAATGAGCTTTTATGGCAGATTCGGAATTTTGCACATATTTTTCCAGGCCTTAATGAATATGCCTCTATTATGTGCACTTTGAAACTTAAGCAATTAGATAGGTGAATGATATTCACCTATAAAAGCTTAAGGACATGAATCTGATGGATTGTTGGTTGGTTTTTTAAATGTTTCTTAGACAATCATGGTTTTAAATTATAGTAAGGAAACTCATATATTTAATATATTTAATGATTTTTTTCATGGTCTTATTAATATTATTGAATTAACTAGAATTTATTAATTCACAGGTTTGTAATGTGAATGCATTTTAGGATGTGTATCTAATATTTTATCAATTGCATTCTTAATGTGTTGAGTTGTTGGCGTTTTTATTAGAATGTGGATAAAAACTACTACATTACATAGAAGAATTGTCTGAAGAAGTTTGGAAATTGATCTAAATGAAAGTGAGTTTTTGATGTTAGCCAAAAGTGTTTTTTACAGACCCACAATGTGTCCAGAACTGAGCCCTTCTGTAATTCATATGGAGTTACATGTATTGGCAGCATATATAAATAAGACTGTGAAATATTTTTTATTAAACCTATTACTCTCATTTCTGACTGCGAATCCTGATATTTTATGACTTTCTGTTTCTCTGTACATAATAGTCTTTGCACAATCGCCAATGCAACAGCCATCCTACATTATTGTGCCTTTCAGTATACGGGCCTTCTGCCATTAGTATGTCACAACCAGCAATAAGATGCGTGACTTTTCCAATTCTTTTTTTGCAGAACCTTTATTTGTCTGTTTCTCCCACATGTTCAGTGCACTCCGTGAACCAATGTGTGTGCAGTCCATATCCCAGGCTGCCATTACTATCCTTTCATCTCCTTATTTCAATTCATCTCTCCTTAACTATTTCTGCATCAAATCCCAAAGGACATTTGCTTGTTCCAGGAGATCTCTGTACTTGCAACAAATCCTTCTGCGTTTTCCACATTCCTTTTTTTCTCGATTGATTCTTCTCTTTATATTTTTTCTTTTGCATTTTGGCACATTCAGCTACTGTCTCATTTTTGTCTACTTCTGGTTTGATTTCCATTCCTGCATGACATAGACATGCCTCTGCTAAACTAAGAAGACAAGTAATCTTAGACTTCTTCTCGTGTATTAAAACTTTCATAATGTTTGGATCTGGTGAGGTCAACAGATATGTATGCAGTAACATGGCTAAAGATCTATACATGTAATCAGTTTTGAGGAGGCTCATACCTCCTTCAGAATGAGGACTATATATTCTTGGTATACCCGGATTTTTACATATAATTTGATAAGCATGAAACAGTTTTCTGTCCAACTGATCTAATCATTCATTCACTCCAAAACTGTAAGTTAGAACAGGAAGAGCAACTTGGTTCATAGTTTGGACTTTACTCCTAGATGTCAATTTTCTGTATTAGTTTTAGTCTTCTGAAGTATTTTTTAATGAGTTTTATTTGTATTTGTTCATGTTTAATTGCCAGTCATTCATTAATTCCCAAATATTTATATTCCTCCATCTTAAAGTCTTTTATATCACATTCCTGTCCCAGACTGATATTTTCTTAATGTTGCAGCATTCCTTCTTAAAATGATGATTTGTCATATTTATCAAGATCAAATAACATTCTTATATCATCTGAGGAAGTTTTAACCACTTGTTGCTGAGCAATCAACTCCTCATATGATGAACTATACAGTTTTAAGTCATCCACAAAATGTAACAGAGAAATCTTTAACCAAGGTTGTTTTATGGGAGCCAGTTTATAATCATGACCTAATCTGTTAAATAGAAAATAATTTTTCTTAACAGTCCTAATTGCAGTGTCTGTTTTAGTAAACCTCTGACATTCTTGTTTACTTTCTGTAATCTATTTTGTTCATTGATTTTAATATGTCTATCCAACTATATTAAACCAAACAGCTCTTCCTTTAGATCACTTTCTTCTAGACTGAGAGCATCTTCCTTGCGCTCTGTTTCCTGTGGGTACAGAAAGCTGCAGAATATCTTCCTGTTACGTATCCTGTTCAGGTGTACCCTGCTCCTTCATACGGAAAGTCATTGGCCCATCTCTTCACGACATTACCTGCATCAGAGTTGCCACTGTTTCCTGCTCCTTCCATTGCTGTGCAGCTTCAACTGAACTTTTCCACCAGTCACATACAGAGGGCTCCAGATCATCACCATGTGACAAGCATTCAGATGCCTCCTGCTCCACCTGTCTCTCCTTAATCTGGGGACACCTTGTTCCATCATACTATCCACATTCCTTGTGTTGGATTTTCTACACTAAAACCTTCACTTTACTTCACAGATAATCCATAACTTCAGTTTCTCTTTGTTTAACTTCTTCCTTATTAATCATCTTTTCTACTTTTCCTCTTTGCTTTCTTATTTTTGTATTGTGAAATTGTTCATGCCCTGGTGCTTTTGCCTGTATTTTTTTTTCAAATATCTTTGGTGCTGCTTTTTTATATTAATTAGTTTTGCTTTCTTCTTTCCATAATTATTGCACTGTATCAGATCTCTTTTTCTTTCCCACATTTGTACTTCATCAGATACCTGCCACTGCACTTGCTGTTCCTTAATCTGGGGATTCATAGTTCCATCAAGCTGGAACATTGCCTGTCCTGGAGTTTCTACACTAAAGCCTTCAATTTACAGATAATCCATTACTTCAGTTTCTGTTTGTTTTACCTCTATATTACGAACCCTCTTTACTACATTCCCCATTGTTTTATTATTTTATTTATTTATTTATTTATTTTGTATTGTGAAATTTTCCATATTTGGCTGCCTTTGCCTATATTTCTCTTCAAATATATATATATTTGGAGATGATTTTTCTGTATTGATTAGTTTAGCTTTCTCCTTTACATAAATATTGCACCACATCAGATTTCTCTTTTTCTTTCCCATGTCTACGATCCTTTTTATACCTTTCAAAAATCTCTGGGTTTTGTTCTTTATATTCTTGTACTTCCTCTGTCACCTCTTTTTCCAGGCAGCACAAAGTTTCTTTATCTGAACACATTTGTTTTATTTGAAGCTTTTGACAGGATTTCTTTTGCAAGTATTTTTCTTTCCTTGAATTTCTGTCATAATATTTCTGAATATCTTCTATCTGGAATTTCTAAGCTTCTTGCATAATAGTAATAATAGTGCACTGACATTTTTCCAGTCCTGGCACCACTGCCTACATCAGGATTGGGCATTTTTTTATCCTGAGACCTGTGCATCTAGCTGTCTTTATTTTTTAACCTACCTTTGTCCATGATATATGAATACAGTATAAATATCAGTGTTCTCTTGCTGAGATTTTGTGAAAAGAGGGTCCATCATGTGAAGGTACTCACTAAGATTTGAAGATGAATTTGGTTCCAGCAATATGTCTCCTTTTTATTTGCTGATTTAATTTCTCCATTCAGAGACTTCGTAGTCTTATTTTGGAACTTGAGCATGTGTGACATCATTACTGTCATCAGTCTGAAAAAAAGAAAGCCTGTCTGTGTGCAGCCACTATTAACCTCCAACAATACACAGACCATAGAAATATTTTACATACCACAAGACACTACCTTTCTCCCTTTCTGTGTGTCTCCCATTGGATTATTGGCCTACCTTTTCACATTTTTACATGGGGTGGAGATATCAGTTCAACTTCAGTCAGTGTTACCAAATAATCTATAGCCAGTGTTCACACCACTTGGCAATCACCAAGAAGGACAGGGGCAATCAGTGAGGTTTGTAGCCCCTGTTCCCATGGCTAAGGAAGTACATACATTCAATAAGTTAAATTACACAAACAATCTTGACAAGATCAAAGTTAGAAACTGTGTGAGAGTCTTTGTTTCAGTGCTTTAAGTTAGTTTCTGAAGTGTATTGGAAAATTTTAGAGAACACTGGGGAAAAGCAGAGAATGGTGTCAATGACTTCATTGCAGAACTAAGCACTTAACTTTACTAGGTGGTTGAGTGGCTATTAAATTGCTTTTGAATGTTAGGGGACATTATGATAAGGGACTAAACACTTTTGGCCTCTGCCAAAGGATATCAGCATTTGTTTGACAGACTGGAGAGTATAATATTGCTGAGGTAATTGGCAGAAGGGGAGCTCTTTCTTGACAGCAGGGTACAAATGCACAAAGGATGTTTACCTATCACTACAAATGAATATAATTGAACCTAGGGATTGTCTAAACCACAACAAATGATTTCTCAGGTGAAGTTGCTCTTAGGGTTAATATTTCTACAAGGCAGTAGGCTGACAGTGAAGTGGGTAAATACTGGGGAAGTCAGTGTTCATAACTCAGTAGTTTAGCTGTGAACCTTATATAAGCATGACTAGTATTGGTCATAACCTAAGCCAGGAATGTTCATTTGCTATATCCTCTTATAGCCTAGTGCCTCATACTTGTTTTGCTGTCAGTGTGATGAAAGGAGAGACTACTGCTCCACTGTGGATACATTTTAAACACAAGCATTTTGCAAACCCTTTTCAACACACGTCTGTACAAACAAGTTTGATATACACATAACATACAGTTCTAATACAGGTGTAACACAAGCATCTTACATGAAGCATGTTGACATTCACAAATGACACATAACTATTTACAAAATTCTAGCTAGCTGGGCTGGCAGTATCTCCTTTCTTCACAGTCAGGATATGGTTTGTCAGGCCATCCCTGACAGAAATCAGAATAGTATATTTGTTCACAATGTGCTTTTCTTATGTTATACACAGCCTGGAGGAAACTAAGGAGCAAACTAGATTTATTTCACATTCACCACTTATATGACTATTAAAGTCAAAGATACTGACATTTTATTTAATTTTGTATTAACTAGATAAATCCACTATGCACAAATATCTACCTGCAAGGACAATCTGAAATTACTGACTAGCCCAAGTGTAAAGATGAAATATGCAAATAGCTTGTAGCTTTAGTCATTTGTTTAAAACGGGCATATTGGTTAAATACTATAATTCCATGTACTATGAGATAACTGAATCATCTTCATTGATTTACCCAATCTGTACTGCAGCATAGTAAACATTGCCATTCTATATTTAACACGGCACTCCGGTGCTGAGATTTTATATAAAACTATGCAATGAATGCCTACATGTTATAACCTATCATTATTTTATGTTTATACCTGAGCATTATTATCTCAATGTGCCTATGTTATGACCAAACAGAATTACAGTTGTATACCCCCAATGTGCCTATGTTATGACCAATCAGAATTGCGAATTTATACCTGAACATTACTGGTTCAATAACTCTCATGGTTAACTCCTAGAGACCAAGTTTCACCGCTGTTTCACTGACCATCTACAGTGCCCTTCATCTTATTCGGTGCACTGGTACTGGCTCAAGGAATTCAGTCCTACATATGGTATCTTAAAGCTGGAAGACATTTTCTTCAGAACTCCACTAGTACTTTGCATGTTTCTGTCTTACTCTTTACAAGTCATCTTTGGCAAAAGTTTGAGTAAGGTTTTACACTCGTGTTCAGCTATGAAATATCAAATGCCCACACTTCTCAAAGTAGTCTGTCTTCTGAAATTCTGACTGAATGGTCTGCATATTTTTGAATCCATTATCATTGCACCTTATCATATTTGAAAGAGGTCATCCTTTATCCACAAAATATATGTTGTGCAGTTCACAGTTTTGTAATAATGAGTCTATTATGGGCATAAAAGTAACAGAATGGTAAGATGCCTACAAAGTTATATTTACCTAAGTGAGACAAGTTGGTGCATTATTCAAGTTAGTGCTAGAAAACTTGTATAGCTGTATGCTACAGCCACTGAAGTGAATCACAAATACCACCAGTGCTTCGTGTTCATCTGTTATGCCCTTCAGTATATAAAGAAAAATCAGTTTTGGCTGCACTAGCCAATGGCTACACCCAAAAGACCTTGATACACTTTGCAAATCCAATGCCAAAAGGTGCTGTAACATGTCAGAGAAACTTATTCACTTTAAGCTAATATCATGCTGGCTTCAAAATAGGTGCTGCATAGGTTGATGTAATGTCCCTGATACTTTTTTTTCATCTAGTTAAAACCATTATCCTCAAATGCATCTTTTAAAGAGTGACTCAGGAGCACTGCTCTGAGTCACCCAGATGACAAACAGAGGCTGAGTGAATCAAACTCAGCACCATAATCTTCAACGCTGAACTGCTAGATAAGTGTGATGAAATTTGTACCTCAGAATCAATGCATGCAGCTGTACAAGATGAATTTTTAAATTATATGTGAGTGGATAAAGCACTAAGTGTCATTCCGTGTCATCCTGAAATCAATGGCAAAAAGTTGCTGCAGAAAAACATAGGAAAAGTGAACTACAGAAAATAGATAAAAAGTAGCAGAGGAAAACAGCAAATTATTGTACTTCTGAAACAATAGCTAGGGGAAAAATGGTTAATTTTATTCCTTCATTCTGTGATATCGACTTTACCCATTTCAGGGTTGTTACATACAAGGTAGAGAAGCCAGTGCTGGACAAGGTGCAACACACACTCACACACAAACACATGTGCCACATAAATACACATATTCCTAAAGTAATACAAAGGATGGACAATTCACCTACATCATGACTTTGGGGTGTTGGATGAAAGTGAAGCACCTAGCAAAATCTCATGCAGAAACGGGGAAGACATGGATATTCTTAACAGAAAGCACCCCATCAGCAGACTATACTGGAGAGGCAAGTGCATGAGGCACTGGCACAGAAACAATTTGCTGTGCCTGCTTTTCCTTCAGTAAGTGAAGTACAGATAACAACATGGAGAGCATGGGCACAGGCAGCGGACTGCAGGAACCAGCTACTTCTGGCACTGTGAGAATACTTTCTTACGGAGGAGGAGAATGAATTCATAGAATGGATGACAAGAACAAGTGGCAAAGAAGCAGTCTAGACAGACATTCAAAAAGGCATGGAACAGGTGGGCAAAGTGATGTGGGAGAACATGATGGGGGGCAAGTAGAATGTTAATTGCACTTAAAGGGTACACTGGGTAGGCTTATTGTCCCCCTCTACCATTAGACAATATAAAGTAATAAAACAGTACATATATGTATATATACTCTCCAGAGTTGGTGGGTATCTCTCTTTTAAAATATTAAAAAGAAAACCTGTTTAGGAATAGTCCATAAACAGTAATAAGAAATTTATATGAGTTGGTGTTTGCAAGTGGATCAGTCTGTATAACTACCTTTAAAGCTTCAGCAACACAAATGATGATAAAGAATACTTTGTTATAAGAATGCAAAGAGTTTGGAGTGGTAGAGGCATCATTCTCATCATAAAATAGGAACAGTGACTTACCATGCAACAGCCAGTTCAAAATGGAGAGCTACATCAAAATAATCCATTTGTTTTCCAAGATTTATTTGTCACATTTTGTATGGTGTGTGTGTGTGTGTGTGTGTGTGTGTGTGTGTGTGTGTGTGTGTGTGTGTGTGTGTGTGTGTGTGTGTGTGTGTGTCAGCGTGCAACTTGTTTTAAACCGTATACTTTATTTGCAGGATCCTACAGATTTTATGACATCATCACAGTAAGCAGCATGTTAAATAATGCAAGTACAACCACTGTTAAAATTCTAAGAAGGTAATTAAATTAACAGTTATGTATTTTCAAGCAAGATGGCCAAAATATTACTTGTATTCACACTGTGCAGCATTCAAGGGATTTGCATCTCATTCTGAATATGATGACCCAGTTTATTAATAGGTAACCTGCTGGTAATGAGGCCAAACCAGTTATAATTAATTTGAGACACTGTTGCACCTGCTTGCACATAATCTCCATAGAATAGCATCCCTCATTGGAATCTGACACCAGCTGTGGGAAGCAGTTTCTGCCCTACAATAAATGTACCAACAGAACAAATATAACCATGGCAACTCTCACTCACTTTGGCAGCTCAGATTAATCATGTTTTTCTTGTTTCTGCCTTCCACGAACCCAAAATATTAGTAAGATGCATTCTTATGCATTTTCTAATTTCTCATAAACAGAAGGTACAAGTCCATATTCCTAATTTCAGGTTAATCATTAAATAGCAGTGCGTACAATATATGTTCAGAGCTCTAAAATATACATGCCATATTTTGAATAGTATCTTATAAAACATATTCATGCATACATTTCCCCACAGCTCAGTGTACAGTAAATATGCCAATTTATGTTATGAGCTGAATATGTTTTTAAACTAGAGGATCCCAATAAAAACAATGTTCCTATAAAGGAAGACGAGACTGAAGCAAACTGAAAATACTATGACCTCCATAATAGTACAAACTATGCAGTAAATGAATGCTATAACAGTACGTGTAGCAATGAGGAGCTGCACAAAGAATTATTACATGTATATATTACTGATATAGTTATTTCAACAAATAAGAGGTAACAAATGCTGTTACTTGCAAGTACTTAATATCCAGTTGATGCTTAAATGTCGAAAGTTCATACAGTTGTATTATATAATTAAAATTCACTCATGCAGAATTATTATAGTATTATTGTAATATCAAGATAAAACAAATTTTCATCCTTACCTTGAAGCAAAGCTGGTTGAACAAGAGTTCAAAAGTTGAAGAGAAACTGGAGTGAGGTCTGTGGCATAAAGAGGCAGAGTCCTTACTATGGGGCATATGGCCCAAGTCAAATAGCGGCTCAAGTGCTAATATGAGCTGGTTGGGAAGAATAGGAGTGAGCTGCCGATGGGGTTACACAGCTCTGACTCACCACATGGGTGACATTTAGTGGAAGCACTAGGTGTAACACCCCATGGAGTTCATGCCTAGCGAGTGTGCCTTCACACTACAAGCCACGGCGGAATGCAGCATGTGATGGCATACTTCCCTACAGACAGCAGCTATAATCCAGCTCATAAAAGCCACCAATGAGGAGGTTGTTCCTCCAGGAAAGATGGTAGGCCACTCCATGCAGCTCTCTACCACCTAACTCCCACTGAGGGACAGATGGAACGGTCGGGATTCCCAGGCATGAAGGAATAGGCCCTAGGGTATTCATCTTTCCCAAGGATGCCTAGTTCCTCTCTGAGGAATGAATATGCCAATTAGGTGAAGGTAGAAGACAGAGAGGAACATTAAAAAAAAGAAAGATAAAATAATACTATAATTCTACAAGGGAATCCCATTGGTGGGTCACAAATATACATGGGGATAGCTTTTAGGAATTAAATGTTAATTATCACATGTTCTTGTTAGAGAATCATCACCTTTATTCCAGACCCCCCCCCCCACCAAAATTTGCAAGTAGTTTTCACTGGTGCAGATTTGTTGCACCTGCAGCAAGTACTAGCAATTTACAACACAGCTTTTATTTGAACATCGACTTTTCATCCGTGTTTTTAATGTCAGTTTACTCAGGAATTTTCACTTAATGTATTTCCATTTTTAGAACATTCTTGATGCCATTAAGTACCTACTAAGATATATAGGTTCGTATGTTCATGGCTGTGTATTAGGCTAATAAACACAGGGGGCGTTATAAGCCTAGTCATGCATCCCAAACATATCTAGCAAGTTTAGGGACATTAAGATTATTCCTAGGGGTATTTGTAGGCTAGGGCTTCAGTGGTCAAGCATTTACAGACTGACTCTATCCACTAGGGACATAGATGGCAGAAAAGAAATGAATATCCCATTCCCCATTCACTTGTACAAATTAAATTTGAATTGGTTAGGGGTATTCTCTAAGACACATACCAGTCCAACCAGCATGTCCTATTTATATTGCAAGCAAGGTTTAAATTCTTAGAGCTGGCATTTCTGATGCTACTTGTTTTGTGGATATGCAGAAGGTCCATTAGAATGCCAAGCAGAGTTCACCTCTCAACAGTATATAGGAGACTGAGTACAGAAATAGAGCTTTGAGGTGATCCACATAGGCTGTGTTATTTATGCCTTGTACCCTTTTTGTGAGCAATATCTGTGGACGTTCCAGTTGTTGCTTGTGCCTGGTCAGGTACATAACAAAGGGAGCATTATACTCAATTACTGGTCTGATGTGGGCTGAATACAGTGGAACAATGATTTCCTTGGATCTAGATGCCATAGTCTTGCTTATAAGTTGTGCAACATTGAATGATTTCCTGATTACAATAGACACATTTGTCATCAAGTCCATGACTACTGGATATCCTCTTAGGGGAGTGTTATCAATGAAGTAGTTTCCATGGGGAAGGGGGACAACTTCCCAAAGGATATTATTATGCATGTCATGGTATTGAGCTTCAGACCATGGTTCTGACATCATCCTTTTTTGAAGAATATTTATATATTTGGAGGATTCTTTGACTGCATCTAGTTTGTAATCATCAACAAACGTAATCAGCCAGAGGCCCTTGATGCTGACCTTGACTTCAGAGAAGTAGATGCCAAACAGGAGTGGACTCAGCACAGAACCCTGTGGGGCTCCACTAGTGGCAGGTCTCTTTGTGCAGAAGGACACCCCTATTCTAACTTCTTGGGTCCTATCTGACAGCCACCCAGCTATCCATCAGGTGATATAGTAGTTTATACCAAATTCTATGCATTTGTCTACAATGCTCAACTGAGGCATTGAATCATGTGGCTTGGTCAGATAAATGTAGGCAGTATGCATCATTTTGCCCTTCCCTATTGCCTTGGTGACTGTCTCTCTAATAATAACCAGGTTGAACAGGCATGATCTGCCCTTGACAAAACCAAACTGGGCTGCATCCTGTGTCTGAAATTTCATATGTCATTGCTAATCATTTCCATGCTAGTTCTTTCCATGGTTTTGCATATGAAACTAATCAGCCTTAATGGTCTCTAGTTTCCAGGGACCATAGATGGCCCACTTTTGTGCAGAAGGATAAGTGTTGTAGTCTCCATTCATCTGGCATGAAGTCTGTCTGGTTAAATTGTGATTATGGTGATTCTGACAGACCATGCATCATGTTATATAGGAGGCATGCTGGGATATTACTGGTGCCCACGGATCCTGTATTCTTGGATTTGGAGAGCATGTTGAGGGCCTGCCCTCTTGTGATAGTTGGGATGGTCATGTTTTATGGTATTTCCAGAAGGGTGGATGGGGTAGAGGGGGTAAAATCAGAATTTGTTGGACAATAAATTTGCTGTATCTTTTGTCTCAGTGTAGGTGCATCCATTTACAGCTAGGCCTGTACATTTTTGTGTGCTGTCTTTGAGGATGCAGACACAGCTACAAAAGCCTTATGGGTGTCCTTGGACTGGGAGTCTATTGCTTACCTCATATTTGGTTTTGGTGAATTGATTTGTCCTCTGAGATGCTTGTTTAGACTGATGATAGATTTTTTTATCCTGCTGGACATTGCACTTCCTTATTTTTGTCATGACTTTCTTGCTTTTGTTGTACAACCTATTTGTATTGGGAATCCATCAGGGTGGTTTGTTTATTCTGTTTTGTATTTATTCTTATTAGGCACAGCTGTCTCTGCGTATCTATGCACATGAATGTACAGGGTCTCTGTGAATAACTCAACATAAGCAGCTGTGTTCTTAGGTCTTGGGGGGGCTTGAAATTTTGTCAGGTTATCGCTTAATAGTAGAAAGTTTGCCATAGAATAGTTCCTTTATGTTCCAGAGTTCACAGGGATTCTCGGTTTTTATTTTATTTCAAAGGAGACTGCTTTATGGTCAAACTTCACCAGAAAGGACATTACACTAGGAGGGGTGCAGTATTTTCACATGCAATGAGGAACAAATCCAGTACTTTGTTACTTCACTCCAATACCTATCCTCTTCTAGTAAAAACTAATCGCATTGCATAAGGCAGATTTTTTGAGCAATGTAAATACTTTACAGTAACATTTTTTTTTTCATTGTGACATATAATGCAATCCCATGCATGGTGCACTTGTTATTTCAGCACTAATTATATGTTTATACAATACTAATAAAGCAACCACATCTCAGGCAGGCAGTGCTTACATCTATTTTATTTATTTTTATTTATTTTACATTTGTTTACCGGGATAGTCCGACTGGATACATGTCCATTTTCAGCAGAGGCCCGGGGAGAAAAACTCCACATAGACAAACTTATATAGATTACACAGAAGTTAGCAAACAATTATAAAAACAAAGTGATTATATACAATGGGTTAGTAGTGTTCCCTAGTAGGGACTCACAATTGTCATGGACAGAGAATTAAAAGTAAGAGACATCAGACTGGAAGCACAGCTTGGTGATGTAGTTACAAGTTATGATAATTGCAGAATATGCTTTTAGTTTATAACTTAATCAGGGTTGGTACATGGGCATAGCCAATTCACTTTGAGATACTGTTTGAGGTTTTTTTTTTTGAAGAGACTTTTGGAGGATTGTAGGGTTATATAGTTTGGCAATGAATTCCAGGTTTTGCCAATGAAGCTGGCAAACAGGGATTCACCAGCAGAGTTATTAGCTTTGTGGGTTTGGACCAGTAGTTTATCATCTGACTGTAGGGATTTTAGGTTGCTATATGGCTTAATAATATTTTTAAGTGAGGGGGTAAGTGAGGGGGCATCCTCAGGGTGGTACAAAATTTTGTGCACTATTAAGGGTTGATTGAATTGAATTAAGCTGGGCAGTTCTAGCCACTCTAGTTGTTTAAGGTTCTGTAGGTGGAGCCAGTGGCGATTCTGGCAATATGATTGTAGCTATGGGACAGCTTACTTAGTTCGGATTTGTTGAGGTTTGAGAGTACAGGCGAGGCATATAAAAGAGTAGAGAGTAGGTGTGATCAGGCGATTGCAGTCCTAGCCAGTGGGGTTAAAAATGTCTTGATTCTATACAGTGATCCAAGCTTCTTATTGATGGTCTGTATGGTTTTTGTTGACCTGTAGGTCAAATTTGAGATTATTGTCTATGATAACCCCTAGCAGTTTTGTGTGATCATCTGGGGAAATAGTGGTAGCATTGTTAGATGTGACAGAGAATGAAAGTGTGGTGGATCTACTAGTGGGAGAGAAGAGTAGAAGTTTAGTTTTATTGGGGTTCAGAAGTAGTCATTGGTTGGTGAGCCAGTTCTCGATAATGTTAAATGTATTTTGGGTTAAGATTTGCAAGTTGGATGGGGAGGTGGCTGAGGAGATGAGAGTAGAATCATCTGCGTATTGAATGCAGGTGGCTTTAGGGATAGCAGTGTGGAGGTTGTTGATAAAAATAGAGAAGAGCAGTGGACCTAGTATGTACCCTTGATTGACACCAAGTGTGAGAGGTAACTGGCTGGAGAGTTTGCCCTGCCATAGTACTGCCTGCTGTCTACCAGTCAGGTAGGACTGGAACCACTGGATAGCAGGCTTGTTGAGGGATCTAGGCATCAATAACTTTCCATTGTTACGCATGCATATCCAAATATCGCAAACAGTTATTTTATCCAGTATTAATATAATGCTTGGTTTGATATTACTCATTAAACAAAAAAAAAAAAACAATTAAACACTCATAATAACTATTTATAAACAAATTTCAGATCAGGTATTAGTTAGTGATCATGATGAGAATTCATGAAGGTACTATGACCAGGTACTTTTCCCCAGTTCAGCATCCAACCTTACATGGTGCTGCATGGTCCTGTCACATGAAGATGTTGTGATGGCCATGTTATGAAGATGCCTCCATACAGGTTTTGTAACAAGTGAATGGAGAACAACTACAGTCATCCCCCTGCAGAAGGGAGACCCTTCCACATGACTAGGCAGTTACAGACCCATAAGTCTGACCAGCCTCGTATGCGAAGCTATGAAAAGACTTATCATGAAATTAGTCAACCAAGAAAGAGGAAACCGTGAAACACTGGACTCATCTCAGTTTGGATTTGTCAATGGCAGATCATGTTTATTCAGCCTGGTGTATTTTTTTGAAAAGGTCACCAAAGCAATGGATGAAGGCAAAATAGTACATGCTGCATATCTTGACCAGGCCAAAGCTTTTGACACAATTCCCCACTCAGGCATAGTAGAAGAACTAAATAAACCCTTCATGTCACCCACTGGAATTCCAACTGTTTCACAGATAGGACACAAACAATCAAAACTGGGGATATTACCTCCACAAAACATCCAGTCAACCATGGAATCTCCCAGGGTTCTGTATTGGGACATCTCCTGGTTGGCATCTACTTTTCTGAATTTAAAGCTGTTACCAAAGGGCTCTGGCTGGCTAAGTCTGCAGATGACTGTATACTGTAAGCTAGAATCATTCATTGAATATCCAAATTACTTAGCCATCCTGCGTGAATTTGTTTCATATTAATAACTGGTGTTAAAATCATGGCCTGAAACTAAATGCCAAAAACTGCATAACTGTATGCTTGAGGAAGTTATCTACCCCATGGAACTATCACATCAACAATATACCTCTATGAATTGACCCAGTTCAGGATTTGGGAACATGTAGACAGCGGTCTAACTTTTGACCAGCATATGTCTATTGAAAAAAGTAGTTCTATGTGGCACATCTTATAATCAAAGAGATTATGTCTACATCTAGGGATATTATTGTCCCCCTTTACCATTATCAACAGGATTCAAACCTGTGCGGGGAAACCCCAGTGGAGTTCTAGTCTATTGCCTTAACCACTTGGCCACAATTATTCAGCCCTCATTAGGCCAATCATTGAGTATAATGCTCCCTTTGACATGTATCTGTCCAGACATATGCAACAATTGGAACACTGACAGAGATACCTTACCAAAAGGATACATGGCCTAAACAGAATGTACTACATGCACTGATTCAAAGCCTTGTCACTGTACTCGATATACTGATTGCTAAGAACTGACCTGCATTTGGCATATAAGCAACATAACAACATAAACTTTCAAAAGTGATATTCCACGCAATACTGCATAAAATGAATTAGTTTATACAGAAAAATTAAATAAATGAGACTTTTTTTTCACCGAGAAAAGTCAAAATAATTTAATTGGATTCCTATTGCCAGTGGATATTACACAACAGAAACCTCACTGTTGATCACATGGGTCAACAGAAACATTTAAGCAAAATGCAGAGCAGAATAAACACGCAGCTTCTCATGTCAAGTAACTGTAATTCTGACACCAGGTGTCACTTTAATTCTGATCTATATATCTTCAATGTCTTTTCTTCTCACACCATGCAGTACATGTAAACAAACAGCATACATTTAACCAAAGATTACCATGTAAGGAGGCAAAAACACAGGTCTTCAGACCATGAAGATTTATGCAAGACTGACTATGAAAACAGGATCATGTGACATAAAATATCAAATCTTTAGCTCCCTTAAGGATGCACATACTAACACACTATATTTCACACATCACCATAAATGTAGTAGTGACTTATCTTATTATTCATTTACAACTGTACAACCAAATTATGTTATTTCTTTAAAGCACATATAATTACAATTTTATAGTGCCAGTATGCTTTGCAGACGTTTGCAGTCATAATCAGAAAAGATTTTTTTTTTTTGGGGGGGGGGTATTATGCATGGGAATGAACAAAAAAATGTTTACAATGGAATTGAAAATCTGCCTTTTTCTGAGGGTTTACCCGTCATGACCCAAGCATGGACACTTCATTCCTGCTTTCCATTTAGTAATATAATCAACTCTTAAGGTCATTTTTACCTCAGGGGAAGCAGAATTTAACTTACATTATCCTGTGTTCATCTGTTCATGGGTTAATACTAGACTACTGATCCGAAGGAACATTTGAAGTCCAGCCACAAGATCTTGAATCATGATTACCCACAGACATGCATTAATACCCAGTAAAACCCACTTCAATGAGGGCTTTAGAGACAGACCAGGATGGATTTAATATCAGACTTTTAACTTTTTCAATGATGGCTCAAGGAGCGAGACAAGGGGTATATTTATGACTGGCCATCAGTCTGTCCAGATATCCCAACAGTAGAAGATATATAGATATAGATATATATACATATATATATATATATATATATATATATATATATATATATATATATAGATAGATAGATATCCATTTATGGGTCGACTTTCCTTTACCAAAAACCTAGAATGTTG
This sequence comes from Protopterus annectens, assembly GCF_019279795.1. Classification (NCBI taxonomy): domain Eukaryota; kingdom Metazoa; phylum Chordata; order Ceratodontiformes; family Protopteridae; genus Protopterus; species Protopterus annectens. The sequence continues at coordinate 363,216,165 of NC_056742.1, forward strand.
AATGTTATTTTCGCAAGAAGAAAATAATGAAAATGAAAATCGCAAACAGTGTAGTTGTTCCTAGGGCAAGTAAACACTTGTCCAACATGGGGAAATATGCCCTTTACTGCACTGTAGTGCGATCCCAGAGTTGGTATATATAGTTGTGGGGGTGTGGGAGCTTAGCACCCCACCTAGGTGGGTTTCAGATAGTGCAGTGTGTATTGTGTAGTTTTGGACAAGTGTTTACTTCTCCTGGGAAAAACTATGCTGTTCAGAATTTTCATTTTCATTATTTTCAGCAGCAAAAATAATGTTTGACATTATGGGCTTTCAGTAAATGAAAGTAGATTCATATATATATATATATATATATATATATATATATATATATATATATGTAGGGTCTATATTATATAGACAAATCTATTGTGGGGAGCTGTGCCCCCCACACCCCCGCTAAATATATATTCCAGCTGTGAGATCACACTACAGTGAGGAAAGGGCAAATGTTCAGATCTTCACTGCACTGAGATCTCACAATAGCAATTACGAAAAACAGCATTTTCAACTTCTAAGCCATTCAAGATTTTTATTTTTCATTGACCTAATAAGGACCCTATATATATATATATATATATATATATATATATATATATATATATATATATAAAATAGTTTAAAACTTTTTCTCTATCCCTAGATACCCCCAAAATGTAATAATGCTGAAATATTAATGTCTCTCTTAAAAATTAATAAACATAGAAGTATATGCATTATAGCCTTATATATGTCATCCAAAAATAATATTCAGACAATAAAAGACCAGCGGTGGCTCCAGGGTCCTTTTCTTGCTGTGGCACAATAGGTGTCTCATGGGACTTGTAGAGCATTTGAAAAAAAGATGCCAAAACACCATACTAATAAAGTACAGAATACAAGATACATTATAACAATTCATCCATAATCCACTGTTAAAATGAAATACTAGATCCCTATGAAAGAGAATGAACTCCATAATCTTACAACTCCTGTCTATGTTCACATTGCAAAAACTACTAATTGCTCATGCTCAAAGATTATGGTTTGGATGAAGTGTTGGTATGCTACAGTTAAAAGTGTGTAGTTATCCATACAACAGAGAAAGGAAAAAGTCATAGACAAAGACATGTTTACATCAACAAAAAAATAAACAAATATCATTAACCCAAATTCAAAAACAGAAAGTTGGACTTATTTTGTTCTGTGCTGCATTGTAAGGAAATGTTTTTAAACAAATGCAGCACATTTTTTCATTATTCAAGATAAAACACGTTTCTTCCCACTGCAGATACTGGTCAATAGAAAGGTAGTTTAAATGTCTGTTAAAGGTTCTTTGAAATAGAAGCAAGACTGGTCAGTTAACAGCTCGTGGATTACAATAAGAGTTTTGACACTTCAGGAAGAATGTGGGAGTGGGTCTGTTAGCATTTAGACTTAAAATCCCAAGCCTCACAACATACAGGTAACTTGTTTAGTTTATTAGCATTTACAGCTACTATTAAGGAGGTAAGAGCTGCATTGAGAACACAAACCAGAGTAATTCAGGCAAAAAAAGTGAAAAATAAAAAAATGGGTCCAGATGTCTATAACTCACACTACTGCCATTCTATTTACATGGAAGTTAAAAAAATGATTCCCCTATGTATAACATGACTTGTATAAAGGGGGCAAGAGGGGGATTCTGAGGAAAAAACTCCAAGATCACCTAACAGTGGCTGGTCTATCAGGATATGACCATAACCACTTAATTATTCTGATGCATTAAAATAGTTCCAAGTACAAATATATAATGAAATAACTGACATATAGTGGCAACCATAATTAATTAATATATATATATATATATATATATATATAGAGAGAGAGAGAGATGTTTTGTCATCAAGCAATATAAGTAAGAGCAGGCTTGCAACATCATGAATACCAAACCATCCGTAGCACAAACAAGCACAAACTACAGCCATAGTTAACCTTCCATCTTCAAAATGGAGAATATTACATATTCTTGCACAATGTGCACCAGACAGGTAAAACATGACACATTTATTAGCAACTAGCAAGGAAGCTCACATTATGGTTAACTTGTGATAGTTACAAAACATCTTTGATATCCTCAATATCTGTTTGCTTGCCAGAACAGTCACTTGGTTACAACATAAAAAGGAACTAAATACAAATGTTGGTGTATTTCTAAAATAAATGTCCTGTCAAATTACTCAGACGTCTATACATAGCAACTGGAGAGATGAGCAACCTAAAGAATTCTCATGTTGACTTGACACTAAAAAAGGAACTACAACTGGTGACTACCACATTACAAGAAATTTCATAAGATCTCAAGACACCATTTTAATAAACAAAAATCTAAATATTTATTATTAAATAAAAAAAAAAGGATTTTCAAATAGATAAGAATCATATCACAGTTGAACATGTCACAACAATAAAATACTTGGGGATAGACTTGTGCGAAAATATACAAGATATTTTGAATATTAATTAGAGAAGGGTCATAGTTGCAATAGATTCCCTAGTGTGTAACTATAATAAGTTATTCATAGTTTTTGAAGATAGACTACAGTTGATTAAAATGGTTCTTCCACCTAAAATTTTGTATGTTATACAAGTCACTTTGTTAATTCCTGAGAAAACTCATCTTAAGAAAATAACATCAATTTTGCTAAGATTATTGTGGTTTCCTAAAAGAAATAAAATTGCATATACCCATCATATCAGACAATGGGATCAGGGAGGAATAAATTTCCCAGATATTGAATCTTATATAAGAGCTACTTTACCTAGTTATATATATCTAATTGGAAATTGTTACATGCAACTATAATAATAAATGAAAACAATTTACTTAAAATTCTATTATTCTAGACAAGGACAATATATTATGGTACTCATTGACCTTAAATTTTCAATACAATATAACTAAGCTAACTAGGTCAGATTTAATAAATCATATAGTTGATCATTTTAGGAAATTTATAAACATGAATATGGATTTAAAGCTTTGGTTTGTAACATTAATTTCCTTCAGCATTACTAAAAATGTTCAAGATAGAATTCATAGGGATATATTCTTCTCTTGGGAACAGAAACATGTAATCTGTTGGTTACATTGTCTAAAAAAAATCAGCAAGTCTTGGATTTGCAATATATGATGTCAACTTACAAAGTGAATTCTCATGAATGGTTAATACTTCAGAATATATTAATGTACTCCAAGGATCTATGTAGGATAATAAATAATTCTTCTTTCTCAACTACACCTAAATTTATAACCAGACTGTTTGAAATTTTATATAATGATAAGAAATTGGAAAATAGTACTTCATATTTATATAATCTAATAAAAAACTACAAAACACTACTTAAACCAGCATATTGGCAATTTATTACTAAAGGATATATGATTCAATTAACCTCAGAAAATAAATCAAATCTACTTCTTTCAGTAAAATTGACTTCTTGTTCTCATTATTGGAGAATATTTACCTGGAAATTCCTTCATAGATCCTTCTTAACCCCTGATAAAGTTTCAAAAATCAATCCTTCTAATAATGGGTTATGCTGGAGATGTCAACAGTATAATAAAGCTGATTGGTCTTACATTTTCTACGATTGTATAAAAATTAAATCCTTTTGGGAAAGTATTAATTTCATGCAGGTGATTTGTACAGATAATTTTGTCATGACCAAGGCTTTATTATTACTGAATATAACTGATAATGTTTTTTCTTCAAAAAAAACTGAACTTTATATACTTTGCACTATACAAGCTATAGCTCGGAAATGCATAACAAAGAGATGGAATTCTACCACAGCTCCTAGCAAAGAAGATTTCCTGTGTCTACTGAAGAGGACAGCCTTGATGGAAATTAAAACCAAAGAATTAAGAATGTTTCCTAGACCATTAACTAATAACCCTTGGAAAAAGGTTTTAACATTGACACTTTGCAAATGGATCTAACCTCCTCTTGAAACAAGTACTTTTTAAGTTTAATTAAACTATATCTGTGTAACTTGTTATCACACAATTTAAAATGTCAGGCTAAATATAAATGTGTATATAGTTAATAATTATCTAATGTGATTGTAAATCATGATAAGTTCTCATTTATTGATTTATTGCAAATTTAAAATAAAAATCATTTGAGTAAAAAAAAAATAAGCAACTATTCTCATATTCCCTCTTAGCATCTCTAATTACAAATTATTACGGACAAACAACTTTAACCTTTCTGCCCCATCTCAGTTATTATTACTTCATTCTACTCACGCTCAGACACAAAAATCGCAACCATTTGTACAACTGTACACCTAGGACATTTGGTTTAAATCAATTGAATGAATAAGTTCATAATTAATAGCACATAAATATCTCTCACCTCACTGGTGTGAGAACCAAACAGTGGAACTCCCCTCTGCTGACTTAGCTCAAAAATCAGAAATATGGAACAAAACCTGGAATAGCTTTCAAATACTTCCCTTATATATTTAGAAAGTTGATAGAATAAAATGCTTTGCATTATCAAAAATACTGAAGGATATAAAATCTGAAGCATGCATGCTTGTCCTTATTTAGTGACTACAATCTGCAACAATTTTTATGAAGTGTTAGAAAAAAATATGTATTAATGTGTGTATGTTTAATGCAAATTAGTAGTTAAAAGAGTTAACACGTTTTTCATTCTATTTTATATGCACTGTTTTATATACAAATTGAGTTTCATATGAGAACTGAAAAAGATGCTTTTTGAAACTGCAGTGTGCTTTCTGAAACTTGCAAGATGCCCTCTGTCCTAGTAACTGCTAGCACAGCAATATTCATGTTTATGCCTTTTGGAAATGTACTTGAGAAGCAGGTGCTTATCTGCTAGGTCAGGAACGAATGAATGAACAATGCTATATCCTGTAAATGTAATGATTCTAAACAATCAGCTCTGTTCGAAGTATGAGAACATGTACAGCTGCAGAAGCTTAGAGATAAAGTAGACAAAGGATTATTATTGAAATGAACTGCTAGCTTTGTGCTTGAATTAGCCATAGTACCTTGAATGGTAACATAACATGTATCTAACCGGTGGTAACCAAGGCCACATTGTTTTCCTTAGGAAGTTTCTCACAAAAATTGATAAATCAGCAGAAATTCATGAGAATGGTGATCAACAAGTGATGATGAAAAGACTTGTAACTTGCTACGTCAGCTTGGTAGGCAATGTCTTATTAGAAAGTGTATAAAAATGAAAGTATTTCCTGTTTCTAGTTAGACAAACTCTGTAATAGCACGTTTTTGTCTCCTTGCTGCAAGATTAAAGGGCCTTAACCTGAATCTACCGTGTTTTGATAATTTTTAAAGTATATTTTTCCCTTGACAGTTTGGTCCTTCGGACCGGAAACTACCTCTCGCTCTAGGCCTAGGTCAGAATTGGGCCCCGGTGGCATGTATCCATATGGAGAAGAGGCCAAATCAGCTCTTCTGCTTTGAAAGACCTCCGACTGAATTGTCGTTCGAAAGAGGCCAGCCACTGTTTTCTGATCTGGGATTGGAGGATGAGTCAATGATCCGGTGGAGCCATTCACGGAGGGTCAGGGAAGGAAGAATTTACATTTTTCTGTTTTAGATCAGGGACTAGATACAGAACTGTTTTTTGTCAGGAGGATTTGCATGTGCAGATCAGGGACAAAAAGGTTACTGTATTGTCATAGATCAGGGAAACAGAATAGGTAGACAGTTTTTCTAGATAAACTGTGAAAAGGTGTAGAACTGTGGTACCACATGATAAGAAGGGTTATGTAACAATTTACAGCTTAGCTAAGGCAACATGGGAAATCAGTGCACGAAAAATTCCCGTGACCCGCCCCTAACCGAAGATGCGAAATATATGCAATTACAGCGTGTCGATAATATTAAGTATTAAATGAAATGGGTTGAAAAATACAAATTTGATGGTAATTTAGATAAACCTGCACTTGTTAAACTTGTGAGACAACTAAAAACAAACACGAAAGGTCAGTTAAAAAAGCAGCGGCAATTAGGAGTCCCTCAGGCACATAGGTGGCTTGAGGAAGCAAATCGCAGAGAACAAAAGATTAAAAATTCAAAAGCAATGTTCTTAGACAAAGAAGATAATAACTTGGTAATAGCAACAGCCCCTCCTCCGCCCCCTCCGCTTCCCTTACCAGAATATGAAGCGAGTGGACAAACCGATCCACCTCCACTACACCCAGCTGTTCCTGCAAAATCACAACCGTTTGTCAGGGATTCTATCGAGACTAGATCTCAAACACGTAACTTGAGAGGGGAAACTGAATTATATGAAATGAATAAAAATTCACAAGCTATGAGTGAGGAAGAAATATGTCCACTCATAGAAGTACCGAATCCACAAGCAGGACAGGCAGGACAGGCTCTGACTCTCTTAGTTTATAGACCGTGGACACCGGAAGATATCCAGAAAGACACAGAGGGAATTCCCCATCCAAAAGTTAATTTTAGAAAATTTTTAGAAGACTTACAGGGTATGAGATTAAGTTACCATTTGAATGGAGAAGAACTAGAAAAAGTAGTTAGACAAATTGTAGGTCCAGATTGGCACATGATCAGTGGCAACTGGAACCCTCGTGACGCAGAGCTCAAACCACTCCCACATAGTAATGCAGAATTGGATAACAGAGTAAAAGGTCTGACAGACCGAATCTCTGAAAAGTGGAAGCCTAGGGCTGATTGGACTTGCATTGATCAGTGCATACAGCAAGAAGGTGAAACTGTTGATATATATTATGCTAGATTATTAGAGTGTTTTAATAACCATTGCAGAATGCAGATACCCGAAGATCAAACACATGATTCCCCATATGAGCAGCAGCTAAATAACGCATTTTTAAAAGGTAGTATTACTCCCATTAGCAGCTTTATTACAAAGCACATGGTAGATCATCGTACAGGTAGATTACAGTCATTACTTGAATATGCAAGACATACCAAAAGGCATTTTAATAGCAAAAAGAAAAAGAAAGCTCAAGTATTTGCAGCAGAAGATGGGTCAGAAGTCTTTGTAGTACAAACTGGGAAAAAGGGTAAGAAAAATGCCCAGGGAAACAAACAATCTGATAAACGATCAGAAGATTTTGAAGAAAGAAAGAAAAGGGATGAATGTTTTAAATGCGGGAAAAAAGGACATTTGGCAAGGGATTGCAGGCTAAATAAAAAGGTAACTACGGAAGATAAGGAGGGTGAGGAATGACTATATGATAGTCAGGAATCACTGAATGAGAACAAACAAGAAAAGACAAACGCGAGTGTGGTAGCAAGGATAGAGGATGTGACAGAAGGGGTAGAGGATGTACATGAATTCGTAGATGATGAAGAAAATGAAATTTTGGATTTAGCATTATTGAGCTTGGAGCTCTACTTAGCAGACACAAAACCAGAAGTTACACTTCTGGTAGAAGGGAGGGAAGTCAAATTTTTGTGTGACTCAGGGGCTTCACGGACCCTGATACATCCTTCCAAATTACCGGAAGATTCAGAATCACCAGATTACATACTAGTAAAAGCAGCTAATGGACAGCTGTATCGGGAGCCACTCTCCCATGACATAGCAATAACTGACCCCATTTCAGGAATGACCCAGAAAAGCAAAATTGTTGTCTCTGCAAAATGCCCAGTAGATCTCTTGGGCAGAGACTTAATGCAGGTATTTGGTATAGCCATAGTCTCAGCCATGCAGGGTATGGAAGCACAGTGACAAATGGATACTTTTGTAGTGCGACCGGAGGGTGAGACATATTATTGGTACAGCCAGGACTTGGTTACGACTGGTCCAGGGGTAGTAACCAAAGAACTGATGAACGTAGCTATCAGTAAATCCCCCTCCCTTGACACTGACAAACAGCATTTGTTGCATTGTACTCTATATTACTGTAATAGACCAGGGCCTGATAAAGAATATGAGCAAGAGTTGTTTCAAAACCATGCAAACAGGCTAGTATTACGAAATTTGTACTGGGACACAGAAGGAAACAGTGTAATAAGCTGTTCATTGCCCCAGAAATTTTTAGCACTTTACAAATCTAATCGATTGCCTCATGTGAGTTTAACTAAAAATAGAAATTTGAAGTGGGCAGACTTAGGAGAAAAAGTCACAAGGTGGGAAAAACAGACAGAGTTAGAACTCTCTGAATAAGGAGTACAGAAGCAGAAATTGAATTGGATAGCACAGACACACCCAGCTGTGCACTCACAGGCCAGTGAGGATAGCTGAGTATTACTTTTACTGGAAGAAGAGGAAAAGGCCTTACGAAACATACCAGAGACTCTCTGGTCAACAGGGAAATCAGATGTAGGACTTATTCGTACAGCAGGACCAGTTACTATTCTGCCAAAATCAGCATTTAGACCTCAGAGAAGACAGTATCCCTTGAGAAAGGATGCAGAGATAGGGATCAAACCTATAATAGCAGCCTTACTTAAGGAAGGAATCTTAATATAATCCCCTGATTCACCATGTAATACACCCTTATTTCCTGTTAGGAAAGCAAACGGGGAATGGCGTATGGTCCAAGATTTACAGGCTGTAAATGACGCAGTTATTCCCAGGGCACCAACGGTGCCAGATCCACACACCTTATTGAATGATTTGAAACCTCAGCAGAAGTATTTTTTTGTAGTAGATATTAGCAATGCATTTTTCTCAATACCTATACACCCTGACAGCCAATATTGGTTTGCATTTACATTTCAGGGAAAACGATATACATATACGAGATTACCACAGGGATATTGTGAAAGTCCAACAACATTTGCACAAGAAATGGTGAGTAACCTGGCGGGATTTATCCCACCGAAAGGTAGCCACCACCATAGCATTATTACAATTTTTAGCTACTCAAGGACACAAGGTAAACAAAAACAAACTGCAACTTTGGAGAAAACAAGTTAAATACCTAGGATATGTAATATCCAAAGAAGGCAGAATTTTAGATGAAGACAGAAAAACAGCAATATTACAAGCACCTAGACCAACCACCAAGAAGGAAATGATGTCCTTCCTGGGAACTACTAACTTTTGTCAGAGTTGGATACCGAATTATGCTTTGGAATCTGCTCCGCTGACTAATTTGATATTCAAAAAGCCGATGGCAGCACAGGATTTATTACAGTGGACACCAGAAGCAGAAGCAGCTTTCTGCAAGTTAAAACAATTGATAGCATCTTCCTTAGTTTTAGGATTACCAAACTACCATAAGCGATTTTTTCAAACTGTAGACTGTAAGCAAGGTTATATGACATCAGTGTTGACACAGCAGCATGGGGACAGACAACGCCCCATAGCTTACTATTCATCACAGTTAGACCCAGTGGCGTGATCCTTGCCCCACTGTGTACAAGCAGTAATTGCAGCTGCAATGGCAGTGCAGGCTTCAGCCTCAGCAGTGTTGTTCCACCCTCTCACATTGAGAGTGCCTCATGCAGTCACAATCATTTTACTGCAAGAAAAAGTAGCATATTTTTCGCCTGCTAGACATCTTTCCTGTATCACTATACTGTTGAGTCAACCTCATATGACAATTGAACGATGCACAACTTTGAATCCGTCAACCTTGCTCCCAACCCCTGCAGATGGTGAACCTCACTGCTGCCTGCAGGAGATTGAGCAAAAGACACTACCTAGACAAGACCTTACAGATGTTCCCTTGGATGATGCCGAGGTGACATACTATGTGGATGGCTCATGCAGGAGGGGTCCTACAGGACAGAACCTAGTCGGATATGCAGTAGTTTCTGATACCGAGATTTTAGAAGAAAAGTCTTTACCACACAACTTATCTGCACAAGCAGCAGAATTGATTGCCTTGACAAGGGCATGTACCCTAGCAGAAGGTAAGAAAGTGAATATTTATTTTATTTATTTATTTATTTTTATTTTACATTTGTTAACCAGGAGAGTCCGACTGGATACATGTCCATTTTCAGTGGAGGCCCGGAGAGAAAAGCTCCAAGTACATAACAGACATATGAACATTGTTAATGCAAAAAAGGAAGATAGTTGAGTTCTAAATACAATATAAAGATACATCACATCTTGGGAAAAAAAAAAAAAAAAAACAACAGCAGCATATAAAAAAAAACATAGGTCAGTTACAAAGGCGAGGCGCCTTGTTAAAAGCGGTTAAGGATAGTGAGGTAAGAGAAGGGTAAATGATAGTGGTTAATCAGGTTTGGAACAGGGACATTGCCAGAGAGTATTGAGATGGGGTTTAAGCTTTTTTTGAATTGTAGGAGTGAGGGTTCTGAGGTGAGCAAGGTCGGTAGGGAGTTCCACATTTTACCTACAAAGTTTGAGAATAGAGAATCCCCAGCAGAATTATTGGCTTTGGTAGTTTGAGCTAAGATCTTATTGGAGGAGCATAAAGATTGCAGGTTAATATAGGGGTGAATGATGTTTTTCAGAGCTGGTGTTTTCTCTGGGTGATACAGTATCTGGTGAGCCGTTTTGAGTTGGTTGAAATGGAGTTGGCTGGAAAACTCTAACCACCCTAGTTGCTTCAAGTTAGTGCAGTGGTGCGTTCTAAAGGTGGAATTTGTGGCAAATCTAGCTATGTGATTGTAACAAGAAGCAAGTTTGTTAAGGGTTGTCTTGTTTAGGTTTGTAAAGAGGGGGGAGGCATAGAAAAGAGTTGATAGTAGGTGTGCGCTGGCAATTGTAATTTTAGCGTGAGTAGTGAGAAAGTGTTTTACTTTATAGAGAGAGCCAAGCTTTTTGACGGTTTTGATGGTAAGATTGAAATGGGTGTCAAATTTAAGGGAGTTATCAATGGTAACACCTAATAGCTTTGTGTGAGCTTCTGGTGATATAGTGATTCCATTGGAGGATGTAATAGAGAAGGTGGGGGAAGAGTCTTGTTAGTGGGTGAGAAAGTAAGTAGTTTTGTTTTGTTGGGGTTGAGAACTAGTTGTCGACTTGAGAACCATTTTTCTATTAGGTTGAAGGTGTCTTGGGTTGAAGCAGTGAGGTCTGCCAGGTTGGAGGCAGTGCTGATGATAGTCGAATCATCTGCATATTGAATGCATGTGGCATGGGGGGTGATTGTGGGCAGGTCATTAACAAAGATGGTGAAGAGAAGAGGGCCAAGAATAGATCCTTGGGGAACTCCAAGTGTAACAGGTAGGCATGTAGATAATTTGTACTGCCATAGAACAGCCTGTTGCCTATTGGACAGGTAGGAATGGAACCATTTCAGCGTGGAATTGCTGAGTGATAGTTTTTTTAATGTATGGAGGAGTTGAATGTGGTTCACCATATCAAAGGCCTTGGAGAGGTCTAAGAAAAGAGCAGATGATAGTTTATTATTGTTTCTGAAGTTATTGATGGTATTAGAAAAGGATAGTAGGGCTGATGTGGTACTGTGATTTGGCCTGAAGCCATGTTGGGAGTTAGCTAGAATTTTATTTTTGGTGAGGTGTTCCATCAGTTGTTTGTGGACACACTTTTCCATAATTTTGGCCAGGGGTGAGAGTATAGCTATAGGTCTGTAGTTGGTTAGCTCTAGTGAGCTACCACCTTTATGGAGAGGAATAATGTGGGACATTTTCCATATGGAGGGGATGAAGGCTTCTGACAAGGTACGGTTTATGATTATGGAGACGGGATAGGAAATGGCCTCAGCTGCTTTTTGCAGAAACTCAGCTGGGAGAAGGTCAGAAAATATTTTTACTGACAGCCAGTATGCTTTTTCTACTGCACATGTTTTTGCGCAAGAGTGGAAAAATAGAGAAATGATAACATCTACTGGTAAACCAATTAATCATGCACAGTTTATTTTAGATTTATTAGACTCTATTCAGTTACCTCAAAAAGTAGCTATTTGCAAATGCGTAGCTCATACCAAGCAACAGGATAGAATTTCAAAAGGTAATGCGAGGGCTGATACAGCTGCAAAGCAGGCAGCTTCAGCTTCAGACGTTTTTCTTTTAAGTGAGGAATTACAACCCTCTGAGATTTTAGATTTAGAAATGTTAAAAACAATGCAGACACTTACTACAAATGTAGAAAAACAAAAGTGGATAAAACGAGGACCAATCCTTGAGAAGGGACTGTACATCTCCAAAGAAAAGAAACCAATTCTGCCATCTAACTTGTTTAGATATGCAGCTTTGTTGAGCCATGGGCAGAGCCATGTCTCAACAGGGGGGATGGTACAGTTAGTGAATCGAGTGTTTATGATGTATGGATTTACTAATTATACAAAAAATTTTTGTGCAGCATGCCACGTTTGTAACAAGCATCATGCACAAGGGGCATTGAAGCCTAAGCAAGCGAGTTTCCCTACACCACCGTATCCATTTCAAACTATTTGTATGGACTTTATAGAACTAAACAAATGTGAAAATAAAAAGTACTGTCTTGTCATTATAGATATGTTTTCCAAATGGGTGGAAGCTTTTCCAACTAAAAATCCAGATGCAGCTACTGTTGCAAAGGTCCTTGTTAAAGAAATTATACCCAGATTTGGCATACCGGAAAAGATTTATAGTGACAATGGTAAACATTTTGTAAACCAAACAATACAACAACTTAGTCGCTATTTCAGGATATCATTGAAAAACCACTGTGCGTATCACCCCCAATCTGCAGGATTAGTAGAGAGGCACAATGGGGTGTTGAAGAATAAGCTTAGGAAATTGATTAGTGAGACACAAAAGAACTGGGTCCACTGTTTACCTCTAGCACTGTTGAGCATGAGAACTGTTCCAAATGCAAAGGGATTAACCCCTTTTGAAATTTTGTTTGGGAGGGCATATTATACACCTCAGTGGAAACCTCTCATGTCTGCAGAGCAGGAGGCTGACAGTTCACTTGCAGGGTATATGAGTCGATTTTTGAATAACAAACTTTTGCAGTTAAATTCTGTTTCAGATAAAGAGCAACCAAAATCGGAAGCAGCAGTCCCCAGGCACCTGGGTCTGGGTGAAGATTGTGAAGAAAAAGAACTGGAGTTCTCCGAAGTGGGAAGGGCCATACCAGGTACTACTGTCGACACCCACTGCAGTCAAGATCACGGAACGAGCATCCTGGATTCATTTGACACATTGTAAACTGGTTAAGAACTTTGAACTAGACAAAAACCTTGTTACTGTTGTACAACGAGAACAAAATGGCCAGGTATAGAGTGAATAGAGACATTGAGCAACCTCAGAAAACTTGCATGATCATTTTGATAGCTATGCTAATTACATTGTTCTTTTTGTTGTGGCCTTTCCTTTTTCCTGCCACAAAAGTTGAACTGATTAAACGTGATGGGCCAAACATAAACTGGCATCCAAACTTTAACACTTATCAGGCGATTACACGTGTGTATGCTGAGACTTTTAATGTTTCGAACTGCTGGGTCTGCACGACCATACCAACAGCATAAGGGGGGTTATTAATGACTGCTATCCCCATAGGGGTCAATGAGACCTGGGAAAATCTGTTTTTTGACACTGTAGCTATTAAAGCATATGATAAGGTAGCACTGTATTTGCCTGTGACACAAAAGGGAATTGTATGTTTTTACAAAAATTATACCATACAGGTGGGTTGGAGCACGTGTAATGTGACCATACAATATAAATGTTATACAAAAGCAAACAATTTAGGTGGATCTTGTAGTACAGATTATAACTCATTTCTTAAATCTATGCATAAGACTCTTGATCAGGTACAACGTAATCCTGTACTTTTTAAACAGTTATCTGTGATAGATAGGAAAATGTTTCATGCAGGGCAGTCATTTCGTAACAAAGTAAACACTAAAGTAGAGGACTGTTATTTTGTGTGTGGTAAAAAAGCATATAAATGGTTACCTGAGAATTGGTCCGGCAGTTATTTTTTGGGATACCTGGTCCCGGCCATACGACACACTGCAGTCTTGCCTCAGGGAAATATTCGAAATACCCGAGATGTAACCAAAAAGACTGTTAAAAAACCTGAGAATCCAGTGGGACAGATCGAGGCGGGCTGAAAGGACCATCATAATGTGGGAACCAAACGTACGCACATGGACTTGAGTGACGCTGTCATATCGTGGGCAGGCATATTACCTGCCTATGGCACAGTTAAATCGATTTGGGAGCTGCAAAAACTGTCTAAACTTCTCGAAGTAATGAGTAATGCAACTTTTTCTGCTCTTAAACTGATAACTGATGAACTGAATGCAATGAGAACTGTAGTGCTCCAGAACCGAATGGCTCTTGACTTCACCCTAGCGGCGAGGGGTGGGACGTGTGCTTTAATCAAAGAAGAATGCTGTGTGTTTATTCCAGATCATCAGCACGAGATTAATGACCATCTTGAGGTAATTTGGCAAGTGTCGGCCATGACCAAACCAGGCCCAAACCCTCTGATGGACTTTTTCCAGAATTTGTTTGGGGGGTGGGGTTCCATCCTAATGAACATTTTGATTGCCATTGGAGTGGGATTACTCCTAATAGGAGTTTACATTTGTTGTGGAATCCCCTGCATGAAGAAATTAATTAAAGAATTTATAGACATATCAGTTTCTGAGACTATGTATCAGAGTACTGAATTTGAAGAGCTGCTGGAATGTGAAACACTTTCATAAAGTTTAAACTGAATGACTTTCTTAACTGCAAATCCTGATTGGAAGAGGTTAAGAAAAGAAGCAAACTGTTTATTCTTTTTGAAAATAGAATTAAAATGTATTAATAGGGGGGAAAATGTTAGAAAAAATATGTATTAATGTGTGTATGTTTAATGCAAATTAGTAGTTAAAAGAGTTAACACGTTTTTCATTCTATTTTATATGCACTATTTTATATACAAATTGAGTTTCATATGAGAACTGAAAAAGATGCTTTTTGAAACTGCAGTGTGCTTTATGAAACTTGCAAGATGCCCTCTGACCTAGTAACTGCTAGCACAGCAATATTCATGTTTATGCCTTTTGGAAATGTACTTGAGAAGCAGGTGCTTATCTGCTAGGTCAGGAACGAATGAATGAGCAATGCTATATCCTGTAAATGTAATGATTCTAAACAATCAGCGCTGTTCAAAGTATGAGAACATGTACAGCTGCAGAAGCTTAGAGATAAAGTAGACAAAGGATTATTAGAGAAATGAACTGCTAACTTTGTGCTTGAATTAGCCATAATACCTTGAATGGTAACATAACATGTATCTAACCAGTGGTGACCAAGGCCATGTTGTTTTCCTTAGGAAGTTTCTCACAAAAATTGATAAATCAGCAGAAATTCATGAGAATGGTGGTCAACAAGTGATGATGAAAAGACTTGTAACGTGCTACGTCAGCTTGGTAGGCAATGTCTTATTAGAAAGTGTATAAAAATGAAAGTATTTCCTATTTCTAGTTAGACAAACTCTATAATAGCATGTTTTTGTCTCCTTGCTGCAAGATTAAAGTGCCTTAACCTGAACCTACCATGTTTTGATCATTTTTAAAGTATATTTTTCCTTTGACAGAAGCCACACATTTTACAAGCAGCAGATCTCAATTTCTTTGCTCAAGACTTCTGGATAAAGCCCAAAATAATGGGAGACAAAAAGGGTCAATTTTTAAATATTATTTTATGTATTTGTTAAGCAGGTAAACCCAGTAGGCAAAGTATCCCTTATCAGTGGTAACCCAGGAGCTCAAAGTCATAAAGTAGACAAATTGAGGTGAAAGGATTCAAACCTTGTACATTTGACTACAGGAAGCATTTGGTTAATATAAGTGCCAGACAGCTCCAAACTGCATAAAAGTCAACATGTTTTACATGCATGTGCATTCTCTGAACAATAAAAACTATGAAACTGTAATGAGTGTCAATACTGACTGACAGCAGTCATCCATGATTTACCAGGAACAAAAGTGAAGTTAACAAGAAACAGGGCATAAATGAAGTAAAATAAATAAAGTCCTGCAAACTCAGAGACAGATAAGATGCAAACTACAATAACTCACTTAAAAAGTGAACAAAACAATAGGTTTTGCATCAATATGCATTTTAGTGAGTTGTTTCCTGTAGTCAAGGGTACAGGGTATTCTTTCTAACTCCATTTGCCTAATGTTTAACTTTGAGTAAACTGCTTAACCAAACAGTGCTCATGGGTTGGCCTAAAAGTTATTTAAAAGATTAAAAAAAAAAGATAGCTCATATATTCATGTGCAGTTACTGAACAATAAGAGTAGAACCAAATCATGCTTAAATGGGGCCTTAGTCTAGTAATGAAGCACCCATCACCTGCCACAGCCTTACTAGTATCCCATTACTTGCCATAAAACATTGTTGAAACTTGGCAGTGCGCATACTATTTTCTGCTTTACTTTTACAATGATCATAGAGAATCGGATTTAAAACTTTTTATTAAAAATTTTACAGCAAAAACAGTGCCAGAAAAATTAATGAACAAAACAAAATGGGATTCAATAAAGCCTACACTTTAGTGTACACGATATGTATTCAATAAAATTCCTATCTTGTGTTTTCTAGTCACTCAGAAAGATTACACTAAATGTACATATAGTCTATACTTTCTGGTAACCTTTATGAATCCCTGATAATATTTAAAGCTACAAAAACATCAATAGGAAAACTAAGCTTGGGAGGAAAAAGGTGTGTGTTATGCCTGTGTTGTCTGTTCCTCAGAACAGTGTACACTTAGTGTACAATTAGTGTAGGCTTTATTGAATCCAGCCCAAAAATTTCACATTGAAAGCACTACTGGACACTGATGTCTCTTTTCAGGGGTAACCCAGAAGCACTGTCCAGTAAAATGACTTGGTCAGACTCACATTAGACAAAGGAAGGCTGATGGGAGCCAAAGCTGCTATACAGGAAGCAGCCCATTTCCAGTTCATGGCCTTAACTCATCTGCACTAAGTACCAAACTGTTGTAGCCCAGTACAGTGCATTTCACATCCTTGTGCCTGCAAAAAAACAGTTGTTAGAAATGCATTAATGGTTAATGTTTTAACATTAAACTCATACACTTCATAATGAGCAGTTTATTCACAGACAAATAAGTACACTGTCAACAGTCAAGAAAACAAAGAAGCAATAGATTGTACCAAAGAATATGACTAATATGATAAAGCCCCTGTTTATTACAGTTGATTCCTTTCTTTAAAACATAACTGCACTGGGATAGAGGATACACACACAAACACACAAACACAGATGTGGCTGTCAATTATGGTCCCTTGAACAACTGCATGAATTCATATGTTAGTTTGCTTGCAATAAATGAATGAACTAATACATAATCATTGAGAAGTGTATTTCAGCTCACTACTGTGAGAGCCATAAAGTGCATCCCATTGCACCCTCATGCCTTCTCAACCTTTAGCTCAAAAATCAGAGTAAATGACCCAACTGTCAGGAACAAATTTTAAATCTTTTTCTTGTATACTCAGACTGCTGAATCAACAAGCATTTTCAGAAATATGTAAAGTCTGTTACTCTCATGTCTGACATTATTTAGTGACAGTAATCCATAGCAATTTGCCAGAAAGCCACAAATGTTACAAGAAACAGACCAAAATAATTCTCAGTTTCTTTGCTCAGAAATTCTAGACAAAGCCAAAAATAACTGGGAGAACAAAGACACCAAAAGATTTAAAATTCTATCCATATGCAAGACACTGTAGTCACTGGGTATAGCAATTTCAATGATCAATGCTACTTTTGTCTTCTTTTCTTGGACCACTATATCCAGTTTTCTAGCATCTATCTTTTGAACTGTTGGTAATGGGTGATCCCATGTGATATAAACTTCATCATTTTCTATGATGCTTTGTGGCTCATGTTTCCAGTGTTTTTCAGCCACTTCAATACCATAATATTTGCACAATCCAGTCTTGCCACATTATTATGCCTTTCAGTATACAGTCCTTCTGCCATTAGTATGTCACACCCAGCAAAGAGGTGTACGACTGTTTCCAATTTGGTTTTACAAAACCTACATATGTCTGTTTATCTCACATGTTCAATGGACTTTATAAACCAGTGTGTACATAGCCCACTATCTTGGGCTGTTAATATTAACCTTTCATCTCTTGGTTTGAATTTGCCTCTCCTTAACCATTCCTGAGTTCATTCCTGATCAACATGAGGTTCTTCCAGAAGTTTTCTATACTTGCAACTATATTTATGCTTTTTCCACATTTCTTGCCTTCTCATCTGGTCCTTCACCTTATACTCTTTCTTTTGTTTTTTGGCACATTCAGTTACTGCCTGATTTTTATCTGCTTCTGGTTTGATTTCCATTCCTGATTGATGCCAATAAGCTTCTACTAAATTAAGCAGAGTAGTCATCTTAGATTTATTCTCCTCATGTTTCAAGACTTTCATTACATTTGGGTCTTGTGAGATCAGCAGATATGTATGGAGTCCCATTATCGCAGATATGTACATGTAATCAATTTCAAGAAGGCCCATCCTTCCTTTGGAATGGGAAATATATAATCTTGGTATACACAGATTTTTATAAATCATTTGGTGAGCATGAATCATCATTTTTATTTTGCTATCTAATCTATTCAACATGTTTTGGGTCCAGACAATCACTCCAAAACTGTAAGTTAGGACAGGAAGAGCAAATTGGTTTATATCCTGGATTTTGTTCCAAGATGTCAATGCTGTTTAGAGAATTAGTTTAAGTCTTCAAAAGTATTCCTTACTATGTTTTATTTACATGTGTTCACGTTTTATTGTTAATCCTCCATCAATTCCCAAATATTTATACACTCCCTCTTGCTCAAGTTCTTTTATATCATATTCTTGTCCCAAACTGATGTTTTCCTGGTGCTGCAGTTTTCCTGCTTTAAAGGTGGCTGTTGCACATTTATGAAGACCAAATGACATTCTTACATCATCTAAAAAAGTTATGACAACCTTTAGCTGTGCTTTCCATTCCTCATCTGATGAGCTATGCAGTTTTAAATCACTGACAAAGAGAAGATGAAAAATCTTTATACTTTGTTGTTTTTTTAGGAGCCAAATTGTAGCCATGGCCTAAGTTGTTAAGTAAACAGCTTAATGGGTTAATGGCAAGGCAGAAAAGCAATGGTAACAAAGAGTCACCCTGGAATATCTCCCTTTGAATTTTTATCTCTGAGATAATAATCTGTCCTTTATCATGGCTTAATTGCAAAGTGTTCTGCCACTATTTCATGGTTACTGTAATGTAGTCAATCAGTGTAGGGTGTACCTTATACATTTGTAAGCACTCTTTCATCCATGAATGTAGGATACTGTAAAATGCTTTTTTGTAGTCAATCCATGCCATACTTAGATTCTTCCCCTTTTTACAGTTCTCCAGTTTGACTTTATTTAACAACAGATTATCCTTTGTTTCATATGACTTTCTTTTATTGCCCTTTTGTTCTACTGCCATAATTGAGTTTTCTTCTAAATGACTATAAACCCTGTCAGAGTCAATTCCTGTGTATAGTTTATACGTCGTCAGAAGGCAAGTTATTGGTCTATAATTTTTAGGGTAGCTTGTAGGTTCACTCTTAAAAAGGAGCATTGTTTTGCCTGTTGTCAGCCAGGTTGGTGTCTGTTCGGGGTGCACATATAAATAGTTTTTGCCCATAGCTAAATCCTCATGCAAAGATATCAATACTTTTAACCAAAAGTTAGGTACTCCATCTTTGCCTGGGGTTTTCCAATTAGATGCTTTTCTTAACTTTGTCTCAATCTCTCTGGCTGTTACATCATCCCATTTCATATCCTGCACCTTTAAACTTCTTATTCTTTCTTTTACTTCTATCCATTTAGCATCTTTGTTATGTTCCACAGGGTCTTCATAGATACTTAGATACCAAAATGTATCTACTTCCTCTTTTTTGGTGGTCTTTCAATTCCTTTTACTTTATTTCCCAATTCTCTATAAAACTTTTCTGGTCATCAATAAATTGCTTATTTTGTAGTTTTCCTTTATATTTATCTGTGTATCTTCTACGTTTTCCATTTGTACTGACATTTTTAGTTTGTTATTTGAAAAGTGCATGATAGATCCTGGTCTGTTGTAATACTGTGCATTGCTTTAATCACTCTATCTTTTTCAGTATTTTTGTTGATCATTTCCCTCTTCTGTAGTCTTTTAAGAGTGACACTTCTTATTTTAATTGCTTTATAGTTTTCTCTATTTGATACTTCCATGATGGTATTCAATTTCTATCTTTCCTTTCCGTCACTACCCTATGTTCCTGTGGTAAAACTTTTATCAGTTATTAATTTAGCAGTACAGTAATATATCCTGTTTACTTCTGTTATAGCACATGGATCTCTATGGACAGTTCTAGTTATTGCATTCATTTCTTTTATCAGACTTCTAACGTTTAGGGTTTTACTGACCTTCTGCAATCTGTTTCTCTCATTGATCTTAATATATCTATCCATGTCTATAAATCAAGCAACTCTTCTATTAGTTCATTTTCTTCCAAACTGAGGGCACATCCCTTGTTTTCCATTTCCTGTGGGGATGCTATAGAAAGTTCTATAAGTTCTATAGCATCTTCATGTAGCATCTTCTCTTCAATTTCATCCTGTGCCATCTGTTGCTCTGTCATATGGGAACTCATTGGCCTATCACTCCACAACATTGACTGCGTCAGAGTTTCCACAGTTTCCTGTTCCTTTCCTTGCTGTCTAGCTTCAAGTGAATGTTTATACTGATTTCCTATGGAAGGCTCCAAAATCTTGATATGGCACCTAACCAATTGCTTCCTGTTCCACTAGCTTCCCCTTAATATGGATATTCATTGCTCTATCCTGTTGTGGTGCTTTCTGCATTTGATTTTCTAAAATGAATCCTTCACTTTGCAGGTTCTCCATAACCTTCTATTTGTTTAACTTCTCCATTTCTAATCTCCTTTTCTACTTTTCTGCTTTGTCTTACTTTTTGTATTGTTTAGTTTTCCATGTCTAGCCTGCATTTCTCTTCAAATATCTTTGGTGCTGCTCTTTTTGTATTGGTTAGTTTTGCTTTCTCCTTTGCGTAAATATTACACCATATTATATCTTTTTTTTTCTTTCCCATGTCCATATTCCCTTTTCTAATCTTTCTTTATCTTCATGTATCTCCTTACTTTGGGGACTCATTCCATCATGCTGTAATATAACCTGCATATTAGACCTTCTACACCAAATCCTTTACTTTGCAGGCACTCCATAACTTAAACTTCTATTTTTTTTTCAACTTCTGCTTTACTAATATTCTTTTCTATGTTCCATCTTTGTGATATTATTTATTTTATTGTAAAATTGTCCATATTCAGATGCCTTTGCCTGTATTTCTCTTCAAATATCTTTGGAGCTGCCTTCTTTATACTGATTAATTTGGCTTTCTCCTTTGCATAAATATTGCACCATATCAAATCTCTCTTTCTTTTCCATGCCCATATTTCTTTTTTATATTCAAACATCTCTGGGTTTTGTTGTTTATATTTTCGCACTTCTTCAGATGCTTTTTCCAAACAGATTAAAGTTTCTTGATCTATATACTGTTTTTCACAAATCTGTTATATTAATAAATGTAAATTTTCATTTGAAGCTTCTGACAGTTTTTCTTTGTGAAGCATTTTTCTTTCCTCTAATTTCTCTCTTAATCATTTTGTATATCTTATGTCTGGAAATTCTGGGCTTTTTGCACAATAGTAACAATACATAATTTCTTTATTATCTTCAATAGTCCACTCTATTGTCTTTATGGCTCTTCTTTTGCCTATCAGGTTTTGTGATTTTTATGGACTGCTACTTCCTTCTAAACAGGGGGGCCATCCTCCCCCTGGGCCTGGCCCCATTGTAGAAATGTTTCCATATTTTGAAGATTCTACACTGTCATTTTTCCCAGTCCTGGCACCAGTGTGCCTATGAGGATTGGGCACCTTTTTATCCTGGATCTTGTGTCCCCAGTTGTCTCTTTTAAATGTTGACTTATTTCTGTCCATGATATATGCTATATAAATATAGTCTATATATCAGTGTCGCCTTGGTGACATTTTGTGAAAACAGGGTCCACCTCACGAAAGTACTCACCAAGACTTGAGAATGAATTCAATTTCAGCACTACTCCTCTCCTTTGCTTGCTGACTTTTCATCTCTCCATTCGGACCCCAGTTTTGTAACTGGGTATGTGGGCTGATGTAAAACAACATTTGCCTTTCTGTGCTGCAATAGCATATTATGCACTATTATTTCACACAAATAAGGTTATGGATCTATACTTCTACCATTTACAGGATTTTGCTTCACATCTCCTTTAGGTAACTTATAATTCAGTAGGCTTTATCTGTTTTTTTCCCATAGACTTGATTAGGAAATAAGTCAAATATTGTCTGTACAGTAGTCATACCCTAGTCTGCAACACTATATGATGATTTCAACCCTATCAAGGAAATAGTATCCACAAAAGTAAATAGTAAATATATTTACGGCACATCAGCAAATCAAATGGCATCAGAAATACTTGGTCTAGGGATTTAAAGCTCTTCTGCAACATCAACAGAATGGTTTGGAGAAACATGTATATCTCACAGAGGATT
Source organism: Protopterus annectens (assembly GCF_019279795.1). NCBI lineage: Eukaryota > Metazoa > Chordata > Ceratodontiformes > Protopteridae > Protopterus > Protopterus annectens. The sequence continues at coordinate 363,238,755 of NC_056742.1, forward strand.
CGTCTGCTGTGGAACAGACTCCCCGTGGAGCAGTCTCCCCATCCACATAAAACAAAGTTCATCCTGTCCTTGTTCAACAGCAACTTAGACCTATGGATGGAGAACAGACCCTTTACCCCAGGACTGCTCCTGTACTACTAATGGACAGGGGCAGTCAGTGGGGGAAACAGCTGCTACTACGGGATCAAGATTTGTGTTAAAATTAGCAACAGTGATAGATATGTGGCTATGATTATAAAGCCACACTCATACTAATAATGAATCCTCTCTGTTCCTTTATTCTTTTTGTTTTGATTAAAACCCACTCTTATACATGAGAAGGAGACTTTGTCTTTCTGACAAGGATACTCTGTCCTTATTTTGTAATTAAAACCCAGACTCATACAATCAAAATAAACTAGCATTTTTATTTTATCTAACTAGTTATTTCTAATATGCAATTTCCCCACTCTCAATTTACCCACTCACATACAATTGTATCTAATGTACAGATTATTAGTAAAGCTTACCTGTAGAGACTACTAACTGCTGAAGGTGACAGAAATAAAATTATGTGCTGATACAACAGAAACTTGCCCAATCGAAAACCTGTCAAAGTGGGACAGCAGCACACTAACGGCTAGAAAAATTTGAAATGTAATGGCACCAAGCTGTTGTGGTACAAAATAACTCTCACACAACACAGTTCAAAGAATAATAATGCCATTTATTGCGAAGAACACACATACATGGGAAACTAGAAAATCAAGGTCCTGTCTCCTCGAGCCATAAAATGTTTGAATCATTTATACTATTTTTGATCAAATGCAACATCACTGTAACAACTAAAATATATCAACTGATCAATTAGTAATGAACATTACAACATTAATTTTGCTAACTAAGATCTCCTGACTCTCTCTCTGTACCTTTCTATATTATGCACAAGCTCCAAATTCCAGAAAAGAACTTCCTGCACTTGACATGTTGGCATTTTCATGTTGCCACGAAATAAATCATCAGAAGCAAATTAAAACAATCAGTAATCCATACTGAAATGGAAACATATTTAAAATACAAATACTAGCTTTGTTCTTTCATTTTCGACTTCTCCCTTCACAACAGTCAATGTAAATACATCAGCACGAGGCCAGATGCAGCACTAGGGGACCAAGGCAGTCACCTAGGACCCACTGGCTTTCAGGGGGCCCTTGTTGGCTGGGAGGAGGCCTGCTTGCTGAGGAACTGTCAGATCTGCTTTTTTAAATAACAAAATACATGTATTTTTTTTCTTTTCTGCATCCAGTTGCACATACCTGTTGCATCTGTGCATATCGTCGCAGAGATCGATCTTCCTTTCCACATGTGGAATTTAACATTCCCTTCATCTGCTACCATGGAATGCATGTAAATAAAGTCCTGGATGGAATTCTTCTGATTCCACAAAAGGAAGCTTCAAGTAAGGTTTTAGAGAGAGAGAGAGAGAGAGAGAGAGAGAGAGTGTGTGTGTGTGTGTGTGTGTGTGTGTGTGTGTGTGTGTGTGTGTGTGTGTGTGTGTGTGTGTGTGTGTGTGTGTGTGTGTGTGTTTAAAATGCCCCAAATAGGGATAACTGGTGGTTAGTTACTCAGGCTTAAACCCTGTATCTCAGGCACAAAAAGCAAAAACCTGAATCCTTTACCCTAACCATCAAGATGTTGAAAAATCTTGAGTTTCAAGGAGTTGAGTGCCTAGCTCTCAACTGTTCATTTTTTAGGTCTGTTTCACATAAAACATGTGGTTTTCTGGCAAAGCAGTGATGACTGAATTCACTAAATAATAATAGCAATTTAAGTTTCAGTCTTCATATCCTTCAGAAAATGCATGGTAACACAAAACCGTTTATTCTAGTAACTTTCTAAAATTATACAAGCGATATTTAAAATGTGTCCCTAGTTTTAGGCTATTGTCTCCCCATTCATTTTGGCTTTGTCTAGATTTCTTGTGCTACAAGGTTAAGAGGTATGGTTGAGTGTCAAATGCATTTTAAAAGAAACTGAGAGTTAATAGCATTTTATAAGGAACTGAGAGTTTCAGTGGAAGAGAAGTTTAGTGCTGCTCATGCTAAGTCTGTTTACAATTAGGGTTACCACCTGTCCCACTTTGAGAGGGACAGTCCCTCTTTGGGCAGTTGTGTCCTGGCAAAAAATATTAAAAAGGGCAAATGTCCTGAGATTATAGAACATAATTATGTCCCATATTTTATGTAATAGTTGCATAAAATAGTTATTTCTGTATCTAAAATACCTAAATGTTACAAGAAACATAAGCAGCAACTAAACTGCTACAAGAATAAGCTTTTATTTAGGAAACAAATTTAAGTTCTATCTTTTGTACTGACCGTGGGTATGTATCGGCCTGTAAAATCTGATGTGTGTCCCAAAAATGTCCCACTTTGGCCATTTGAAAAGGTGGCAACCCTATTTACAATATGCAACTGTTGTTTAGCATAAGGTATCATTATTGTGCTAAAAATTTAAAAGCACTGTTAGTAGAACAACAGGTAGCATACTTCCTTTTGATGCAGAAGGATGTGGGCTCTACTCCCACAGCATGTAAATGGATTGCTGATAATGTGTTGTAATTTAAGGAGGGTCGGGTGCTGCAGCCCTGAGTATGTCCTCCTGTTGCCAGTTTGCCATCCATTCCCTATTGCAATATTACCAGCTTACCATTTATTTAATGTAACATAAGCAATTTATTTTTCAAGGGTAGCAGGCACTGAATTTGTTGAAGAAACACTGAAATATAAGGTTGTTTGCTAGCAGCAACCTCTTCATTAGTTATAGATCTGTAATTTGGAATTATTCAGATGACTTTTGCGTCTGTAGAGATTGCGCATATTGACTGATATTGGTGGACTGCAATGACATAAGTTTGAGTAGACTTTTATTGATGAAATGTTCTGAATTGGACAGTTTTATCATTATTGGGTCATACATTTTGTTTCATTGGTTACTGGAAAAATGTTCAAAACTGCAAATTTAAAACATGCCCTAACAAATGGTGTTGTATTATACAAGGAATATAATTTAATACAATCAGGAAGGCGAATCAAAGAACACATTCATGTATGCATGGTCCTAAAAATGTGTGCAAGGGGCTTTAGATTTGAAAACAGCCCAAAGGTAAACTTTATCCACCACCACGCAGATGGATTTTCTTTGAATGTGGATTTCAATGCTGTTTCAATGAATGTGAGTTTCAAGAGCAGTGATGTTTTAATGCTAAATCTGTTTTCATTCTGACACTGTATTGCTTTGTTTAGCAAATGTCTTATCAGTGCTTGTGGTATAAAATTTGAAGTAAAAGTTTTAAATTAAATCCAAGTAATCATTGTAGTAGTAAAGCAAAAAACAGTAGACACACTAAGAGATCTGAACAGTGTTTATGGTAACTGGGAGAAATAATCAAGTAATGGGACTCTGGAATGGCTGCAGGGGAGGAGGGTAATCCATTACCCTGCCTAGGGCCCTGTTTGACCATGATCCACATCTGCATCAGCCTTGTCACAATAAACAGCAGATTCAAAACAGAGAAGTTGCCATCCTGTACCATAGGGCACCAAATGGAAAAATTAATAAATAAATGAAAAGGGCACAAACAAACAAATGAAAAGTATCTTTGCAGAGAGCTTACCCCAAACTCTCTACATAAATATTCCAATTACAAAATCATGTCACCTCACAGAAAGGACAAAATCCAGTATGCAACTTATCTCGAAGTCAAGCCAGAGAAAGTTAAAATTCTGTTACACACCCTTTCTTTAAGGTAGTTGAACTTTGAAATTAGACTAGTTGAAGGTATGGATCACAACCTGCCCCACACACACTTTAAGAATTTAAGGATATTTACCAATTATAATACTTGCTTTTGTTCTCATTTCTATTTATAAAAAATATCACTTAATGTTATTTCAAGCTGAGATGAAGTAGTTTGCAATTTTGTGACAGGCACAATCATGATCGCAGAACACTATTATTCAAAGAATTAACTATTTAAAATCTTGAAGGGGTTGAATGCTGGTCCCTCTGATTGAATGCGTTATAGACTTAACAGTTAAATCACAGTACTTTGTGAGTTCTATATGTTGAACAGATTTTTTATTCAGTAGGCATCACCATGAAAGCAGTGCAAAGGTAATATTCAGAATGTTCTCTTTTGGTCCTTTTCAGAGTAGTCTTCCTTTTTCCAGATCATTTCTGGGATAAAATGATTCCATGTAAAGTAAAAGAATCAATTGTGTAATACAAAATATAGTGCTAACATTATGGACGTGGAAGAAGTGGCGTCCATAATGTCATATTTTTTTATCATTTATGAGAGCTTGTAAAATGCATAGCAGAATCCTGATGAATAGATACCTAACAATAATGTTTAGCTGAACAAATAATATATGTGTACACATATGCATACATATCACAACACTTTGCTGGCACCCACTAGCATGAAATCAAAACAGTGAGGCTGAGTTCCTCATGTAAACAATATCGGCAAGCCTAAATATCACCCACTCAGTTGTTGACTATGTCCGTCGGTTAATGAACCAAATGAATTGTGAAATCACAACACAGAATGTGAAAATGTTTAAAACGTTACATTGTTTCTGTTGATGTATATAGCATTTCATTCCACAGCATACTGCAGAAATATGTACCAATTTATTTTGAAACTGAAAACGTATACCACAGGAAAGAATAAGAATCAGTCATTTTTTCAAGAAGAAAGCTCTGTTTTACCCCCAGTGTGAAGGATCTACACCATCACCCCATTAGTTTACTATTCTCACTCCAAGGATGACAATGCTATACAAATTCTATAATTTTGAGCACTGTGTTCCTCTCTACAGGTGTCAAAGTGGTGTAGCAATTAGCATTGTACCATCACAGCTCTTCATCTTTTAGTTCAGGTCTCTACTGGGGTGCATACCTCTCATCCTGCAGACATCAGATATCTGAACAAAGGCTCCTGAAAAGCAGGTACATTTGGCAAAAAAATAGATACCTAATTAGGTTAACATCTACATAGCTAACAGTATAGTTGCATGCACATCTAGAGAAATTTTGGGATGCCCCCACTCTGAAATACAGTTGAGTGATACATGAACATCACATCTGTTTAATAGAATGAACAACTATATGAAGATAACATATTAAGAATTTTCCCCATAAATTAATTCCTTGCTATTGTTCTCATTCATGCATTTACTAACAGCTAGCATGTTTAGAATATCATTTGGTATCGTTACTTCCATGCTTAATTCAGAAAGGAAAAAACATTATTCCATACAGGTTTCATATTAAAAGTAGCATCCATTTGTGAGCTCATAATGCTGACACTTTTCTTTCAAGATGTTCTTCAGCCCTTGGCCCTTGAAATTCACATACATTGTTTACAGTCAGATCTGTGGCCTGTGTTTACAGACAGAGCCATAAGAGACCCATTTAGTTCACCAAGTTTCAGAAACTACAGTCCTTAACTCAATAACTTTGTAAATCTCTCTATAGCATTTGAGGCTATACCCATAAATGTTACAGAGAATAATTGGCTTAAGCTACCCAAACCATTAGCTAGCAAAATTAATACCTGATTTGTGTTTGAATTCCAGTCCCAAATAATCATGAAGTGCATCTGCAGTTTTACCTGATATAACTAGGTTATGGCTGCAAAAGGACTGCATGAGTCTGGCTTACTTACCTGTAAATGAAACTAAAAATAGACAATAGCTAGGGAACAAAGACGTCCATTTAACTGAGAGAACTGCCAGAGTTATTTAGAGGATACACATCTAGACAACATACAATGACCCAGCTACTTCAGGACTTACAACAAGATCAGCTGTAAGCAGACAGTCGTAATGTTAATTATCAGTAATCCACAAGAGATACAAATTGATTAGGGCAGCAGAGCTGATCACTTCCTAACTGCCAAGCTGAGATTAATTTTCCACCTCCAAACAGTTCCAAAACCAGGATCTCAAACTCCACATAGCAGGTCCATGAATTCACAAAAGGTTAGGTATCAGTAAGTTTTAACTGTCCAGAGCACTGAAGACAAGTTTGGCAAATCAAGACCAATTCTTCTCATCTATCACAAACTGAAACACATTACTGAGAAGGCAGGGAGCATAGGTTAGCAGCTGCATAGCAAACAAATCAGTCAAAAAAGCTGTTGCACATGTCAAAACCTAAGAGATAATCCAATCTGTCCCACTGCCCAACCAAGCACACAGTATGCTCAAACTTCCAACAAAGATAAATAAATACAGCACCATTAAAAGGCATCCCACAACAAGTTTGACAGTGGTGTCGCTAAATCTGGGAATAATAACAAAATTATATTGATAACAAAAAGCTTAGTGGAATAAATAAAAATAAAATGATTCCACCTGAGTCATAGTCAAATACTACATAAAACATTTTACCAATGCTCAAGTTAAGTCCACAAGGAATGGAATAAAAGCAGTATACAAAACAGACCAATATTCAACAGCCAACCACTGGTACCATTTTTCTGGAGGCCCAAATATGCCCAGATGATATTGTTAAGAAATAACTTTTGCTAATACAGTTACTCAATTAATTAATCACAGATTATTGAATGATACGCAGTACAAGTTCTTTCTTTCGTAGTAGCTTTATGATCACACATGTGAGAGACCCCAAAGTCAGTATAGGGAATCTCCCAGAACAAAATAAACTGTGAGCTTATATACACTTAGATGATATTGATATTGAGTTGATTATTTACACCAATAGACAATGGAAGATTTACATATACCAATCAGGTAATTCCCCATAAGCATTAAGACACACCTAAACACTTATTACTAGGTAAAAAGAAAAACAGACATAAGTCCATATAAGGACTTGTTTTCTTGACCACATAACTTTGTTGAACTCAGTATTTATTTACTTCCTGCAGTCAATCACGTACTCCTAACCTTCAATGCACCTGTTTTTGACCTTTTATATTTTACAATATCAACTGCAAAGATCTGCTGCTTTAGATGATAACAGAGTAAACAGAATTCATTAGCAATACAGATAATTGAGCTACAAGTGTTGGTATATATACAGGCTCCACATGAAATGACAGGAAGAAAAGCACTGGTGTCTTGGACAAAGGAAGTACAAAAGGAGGTAGGCTGAAGCAGAGAACACTTGCAATAAAAAACCTGAGAAACTTCTACACAAACAAAAAGAAATTTAGAAGAGTAATGAAAGGTGAAGATCATTTGAATAGGCTAACGGCCTAGTCATAAAGATGCGCCATAACTATAACTAAAAGAAGTATAACCAAGCAGGTCCAACTCTAGAGTACCGGACAAGAAAAAGACCTGGAGGTAGTAGAGTAGTAATCAATCAAAAAAGGCAATGTGAGAGGACAACAGCAATGTGAGATGGCAACAGTAAAGGCTAACAAAGTGCTAGGTCTTGCCAATGGCGCATTGGGATAGGAAGAACAAGCAGGAAGTGCAGCTGTATGGTGCTGGATGTAACGGATGGACAGGCTATGTGGACTAGAATGTTTCTTTCTGACTAGACTTACATAAGGATATATAAAACTTAAGCAAAACTTCAGTGAAAAAGTCTTTTCCTTCATACGCACATACTGAGAATATGACATTTTAAGTTATGACTGCTGTATTTCAGTTAATGTGGAAATGGTTTCATTTTCAGTGCCCAATAATTACATACACATACAAGATATTATCTTCAAACCAAAAAAGCACCTGTTGTTACTTTCTTTAGATATGGTGACACAGCAAGGTCATTGCCCTCTTTAAATTTAAATTTAATTTGCATTTTATTTAAGTTATATGAACAGTAGTTTTCTGAAAGCTTTCTTTTTCTTTCTTTTTTTTTTTTTTTTTTTTTTTTTTTGTAATTCCTTTAATCTCTTATCAATAGTAAACATACATAGAAAATAACCCCTATGTCACCCATTGGGTTGCCAACTGTCTCATAGTTGACATGATATCAAAGGAGGGGACGTTATCTCCACAAAGTGAATAGTCACTAGTGGAGTCACTGAGGGTTCTGTGCTTGGACTTCTCATGTTTGGCATCTACGTTCTTGAAGTAAAAGCCAATAACAAAGGGCTCTAACTGACTAAGTCTGCAGATGACTCAGGCTAGAAGCAATGAATCCCCAAGTGACTTAGATCTAGGGATGTCATTGCCCCCTTTACTCAGCTTTCATTAGGCCAGTCATCAAATATAATGCCCCTTTGGCATGTATCTGTCCAATCACATGCAACAACTGGTACACCCACAGAAATACCTTACTAAATGGATACAAGACCTAAATATGTCTCACATGGACTGACTGAAAGCCTTGTCACTATATGCAATATCTTACAGACTTCAAAGAGGTGAACTGTGTCTGGCATACAAAGCAAATGGATTTACTGCATATCAGCAAGTCAAATGGCATCAGAAATACTTAGTTTAGGGATCTAAACCTCTTCTGCAATAGCAACAAAATGGTTTGGAGGGATAGGTATATCTCACAGAGGATACCGGTGCTCTGGAACAGACTCCACATCAACATAAAACAAAGTTCATTCCTGTCGATATTTAAGCATAACTTGGATCTGTGGATGGGAAACAGAAAAGTTACCCCAGGACTGCCCCCTGTACAACTAATGGACAGAGGCAGCTCCTAAATGCTTTATCACATGCATGGTTCCCCTCAAATTATTTATTTCATTATCCTAGCTAGTCTCATTAGGGGTAATATATAACTTATTGAACATGCAATGAGTAAGGCCAATCTCTAACCAAATAGGATAGGTTAATTTGAGCACAAAAAGGGAAACTAGCTAGGCTTAAAATGGCCCTCAAGTGCAGCTAGCCTAGTACTTACCTATGAACCTATAACATATCAGTACTTTTAAGTTGATGCTTTCTATAAATAGGGTACCACATATAGAAACACTCAACTTAATTTCATTAGTACATTTATGTGCCATCCACCTTCTATCCTAATATAGGCATTCAAGTGGGTTTTGATTATATCTGACATACCCTTTTCTGTAAGCATAAACTTGTCTGGCAGCAAAAAAAATGAAAGAACATGTGCAGAGGAATCCCATTGTCTGGCATAAAGAAATGTTTCAGAATGTTGTTCAGTCGTTATAATGCTAAATGCAAAAGACTGCAAGGGCTGTACATGAACAAATAGTTGCATAACAACTGGGTAAATAGCAATTCTAATATTAATCCAAGTAAATAGTGTTTTATCTGCAGTGTCTATGCTCTCTTTTGAATTCTTTTACTTTTCTGGCCTGGAATATTCTTTAGCTGATAAATATGCTTAAATTGTGAGGTTTCATTAAAGTCAAATGAAGGAAGAATCTTCTGTCAATATTTGCTTTGCAATAAGCATCAGCCATCTCTCGCATTCGAAGGAAAAAAAAGAAAGAAATCCAAACAACAGTGCTATAGAACAAGTGGAAGGAAGTGTGTCTGAAGGGGGGAAGGGCAGACAAAAACAAAATAATGAAGCTATATGGAAAATAGGAAATAAGGGAATAGTTAAGTTTTGAAAGCAATGCAATTTAAAATATTGAAAAGGTAAGGAGACTACAATAAATGATTGTAATGGTTCAATATGCTTTAGCAGTAAAACTGAATTTAATATGTGTTACTTTTTTCTGGATGGCGAAAGCAAACAATATGTATATTTATTAAAATCCTGAAAAAAGTAAAATATACACAGAATGTTGTATTTTAAACACAGCTGTCTACCAGAGCATAATTAAATGCCAAACATGTTACTTTTCTTCAAGAAAAAACATATCTAGTAAAAGGCCGCAAAGCAAAAAGAACAGGAAATCTTATATTTTGAACTCAGATTTCTAGCAGACCATAATTAAATGTCTGTCAGAACTGAGTGCCGACAGTAAAGTAATCTGGTTTAAGCAAAGTTTTACAACTTCATCATATATTACTGTAACATATTTTAAACAAAATAAGCAGCAATTATGTACCTCATCTGGCTGCCTGCCTCTTGCTGTGCTATGTTAATGCTAGTTGCAGCTTTCTTATCATTCTGACTCAAGAATAGGTACAGACCAGACAGGACTCCTGGCATTAATTTCATTTATTAAATAATACAAAAGTACCCCTACCATCCTCTTGATTTTAATTTATTCATTTTATTTATTTGCTGTTTTTTAAGGCTCTGACTGCTCACACATGGGTGTTGGAGTCGTTGGGGCCTGTGCCTTGCATTAGTCACACTCAGGGCATTAGAGTAGCCATTGGGCATTGTTGATCTCAGCAGGCTTATGGTGAGGATGCAGCTGGCAAGTGCATTGATTCAAAGATTCCAATATAAAACTGAAAAAAAAAATCATAATTTAAAGGGACACTAAAATTTGGCATTCTGTTGTTTCATTGTAAAATTCAAGATTTTCTGATAAGAGCGGACAGTTGAGACGGATGCTGGGATATTTCTGAGCAGTGTTTGCATGTCCTCTTTGTCCCTACTTGATATTTTTCAGGTGCTTTGGTTTCTTTCAACATTTCTTATGACGATCCTCCTGATTACCCACAGATGTGTGTGTGTGTGTGTGTGTGTGTGTGTGTGTGTGTGTGTGTGTGTGTGTGTGTGTGTGTGTGTGTGTGTGTGTGTTTGTGCGTGTGTGTGTGTGTGTGTGTGTGTGTGTGTGTGTGTGTGTGTGTGTGTGTGTGTGTGTGTGTGTGTGTGTGTCTGTGAGTGTGTGTCCTGAGACAGACTCATACTTGGCCCTGGATTATATTTTCTGCCTTGTGCCCACTGGGTGCTTGAACTGAATCCAGTAAACATTCAGCCATGAACTGGATTAACGCTGGTAACTGCAGAATGAATGACTGAATGAATATTTACCTTTGTCATGCAACCACAGCATGAGAATAATAAAACAGCAGGATGTGGAAGTTGCAGCCATCCATTTCTGGGGGTGCAGTGGTGCTCCTCCTATATAAATCTTTGTTTTTCCCCACCTGTATATAAAAAAATAATTTTCCTCATCATACTTAACTGCTGACAAGATGTAAATCAGCATTTTAGTCTTGCTATCTTGGTCTTTCTAGTAGGCACTGATAAAGTGCAGTGATCCCGTTTTACGAATTACAGAGTAACTATACCTTCTTGCTTGCTGCATATTTTAAGCCTTATTGATATAATGACCTTGAGTGCCTTATAACTATGTATACCATTTGTGGTTGTTCTTCTGTTAAATGACCACTTGTTAACAGTATTGTTACTCCATCACCAAAGATATTTAAACAAACAGATCACCATGGGCAGTTTTTTGTTTTTCCTTTCTGGAATGACAGTTTTTCCTCACCTCTACTTTCCACACTTTTCATCTTCCTTCTAACCAGCACCATATTTTATTTCTCCTGCCATTCCTTTTGCAAGTACCAATATATATTTAGTCTGATTTAAAAACTCTTATGTCTATACACATTTTTAATGATCTTTTGGTGTTTTTGGTGTGTTTATTATTTTATATCACTAAATAGACCTGCAGTTAGCTACTGAACTGGAATTGTTTTCTATCCAAACAATCTTGCTTTGCTATTAAGACTATATAGTTTAAACAAAAATAGCAATATCACACATAATTCACTTTTCTTAGTCTAATTTCAGAGACGTGTGAATTCCATCCTGACCAATGGACAGCAGATAATCTCTTTGCTGTTGCACGGATACTGCAGAGGTAATGACAGTTTACTAGTACTGCCTATCTCTGTTCTCTGGACCTGGAGATGGCATATGAATATGTGGGTCTACTACTAATGCCCGACACGACGATTCCCCGACAGAAAACTCACCGACGCCAGATGACCGACAACACACAAACCCGACACAAACCCGACAACGCAAAACACCGAACATCATTACACCGACACACGGAACGTAAACAACACGCGACACTACATAGCATACACACTAGCCCTGACCCAAACCCTAACCCTAAGGTCCGACACTATCACACACTTCACCTACCTGCACCCTAACCCTAACTCACTTAACCCACCCCTAGCCCAAGCTCCGACACTAACGCACACTTCACCTACCTGCACCCTAACCCTAACTCACTTAACCCACCCCTAGCCCAAGCTCCGACACTAACGCACACATCACCTACCTGCACCCTAACCCTAACTCACTTAACCCACCCCTAGCCCAAGCTCCGACACTAACGCACACATCACCTACCTGCACCCTAACCCTAACTCACTTAACCCACCCCTAGCCCAAGCTCCGACACTAACGCACACATCACCTACCTGCACCCTAACCCTAACTCACTTAACCCGTCCCTAAACTACAGTCCCTCACTAGCACACACTTACCTTACCCGAACCATACCTCCGACACGAACACACACTCACCTTTCCCACAGCCTAACCCGACATCCCACAATCTCGAGCACTTACCTGACCGCTCCTAACTCCGTCACCATCGCACACTTACGCGTCAGCGTCGCACATTCCCTTGTCGGTCTTTCCGCTGTCGGCAAATCACCCTGTCGGTACACTTACCTGTCGGTCATCTGGCGTCGGTGAGTTTTCTGTCGGGGAATCGTCGTTTCGGTCATTAGTAGTAGACCCGTTTGATAGATACAAGATACAACTGTTGATGTGATTGTATGTCCACCTGTAATATATTTGACTAAGGAGACAAATGCAGACACAGGTTTTGCTCCTAAACTACAGGAAGAAAATGGCACAAACAGTGACCGTGATACCTTGTATTAACACCTCACATAGGACATTCTGAGGTACATATTCGGGTCTACTACTAAGCAGCCAGTACCACAATATGGCAGTTTCCCCCTCTCCTGCATATACTGCTGGTGCATACACAAATGAACGCTCTCTTTCAATAGCCTCTGACCCAGCTAAGTTAAGCAAAATGAATGCCCTTGTACATGCGTCTTTGTCAGGAAAAGCTACTTATATGAAAATATTGTATTCCTAATCAAATACTCTCCAATTCTCTGCTATATTATGATCAAACATAAGTGGACTGAGTCTGTGAAATGCCTCTGCCATATCAACACATAGTAGTGAAGGTGCTTGAAATTATATATGAACATACACACATAAATATATATATATATATATATATATATATATATATATATATATATATATACATGCCAGAACTTTATGCCAGTACTTGTAATTTTGCCCAATAGTACAACAAACTCTTTGAAACAACTGCACTTTGCCAAATAAATCTCTGTAGCACAAGAACACTCTGAAATCACTGTACTTTGTGAAACCACTCATCAGTGTAAGAAATTCTTTGAAATGACTGTACTTTGCAAATAAACTGTACACAGCAGAAGAAGCTCAGAGTATAAAACACTTCAAGATGAATGCACTTTACAAATAAAATGTACACAGCACAGACACTCTTCAAAATGTCTGCACTTTTGTGAAACAACTCAGTACAGTAAGAAACACTTTGAAATGGCAACACTGTGAATAAATGCATGCAGCACAAGAAACTTTTTGAAATGGCTGTACTTTGACTGCAGTTTGCAATATAACTGTACTTTGTACACAGCAAACTCTTTGAAATAATTATACTGTAATAAAGCACACACTCTGCAAACACTTTACACACTCTGAGATACTTCGAACAGCTCTAGTTATGCTTTGAATGGCTTCGGAAAATGTGAAATAGTAATTTGTGCCCAGACATGGTCTTTTACTAAAAAAAATGCAGTTGCCTTACTCCTTAAGCTTAATTTGCCTTTTATTGTACTTGTTATGCCCTTTTAATCTCTTATCAAGCGTATTATACTTTTCTTGTGCCCATTTTACTTTAAACATGCTCATTATGCAAACCAAAGGTAGTTTTGAGCCCCATATGAATATCTCTGCAGGTTCTATCAAATATCACGGTTTTGAAAATTTCATTTAATTAATAATGTGTTTTGTGCCTTTCATTTGATTAATAATATGTTTTGTGCTACTCGTTTGATTAATAATGTGTTCTGTGCCTTACAAATGTTCCATTTCATTTTTGTGCAATTTTTTTGTTACCTTAAGTTCATTTCTGGCATTTTTTTGTTTCTCTGAGATCCATTTCACTCAACCAGTTTAATCTGCCTTCACCTTCAACTCTGCACCTCATGGCTTGAAGAAGTTGTTCTCTCAGTCCTGGTTCTGACACCATGCCACTTGTCTGGTCAGGATAAAAGAGACAAGTGGTTGTGGGTTCAGTTCAAGCAGCTCTATTACACACAAACACATCAGGAATGAGGCTTTGTAACTTAAACTTAAATAAATTTATAAACAGACTCAATACCACACTCATACATGTTAACACTCTGGCTGTTCTCTCAAAATGGCACTGCTGCCTGCACATACTCACTATTTATATGCACATGCTTACATCTGGAAATGCTCCTTAAAGGTACATACACACACTCTGTTCTACAGATGGGAAAAGGAAAATTTACCCCAGGACTGCATCATTTACTACTTATGGCCAGAGGCAGCTCTTAAATGCTTTATGCTATGCATGAGTCCCCCTAAATTAATTATAGTATGATCCCAGTTTTTCTTATCAACCATGGGATGGGTAAAGTTAATCTTGAACCAAATGGGATAGGTTAATTTGAGCACAAAAAGGGAAACTGGAAAGGCTTAAAATAGCCCTCATGGACAGCTAGCCTAGTACTTACCTATGAACCTATGGACCTATAAAATTTATACTGTCCTTGACTCTTTCTAATAAACATTGATATGTGGATGACCTGTTCCTTTTTTGGGGGGGAGGGTGCACCAGAAACTTTTAGTCAGTTTGTACAATACTTGAACAGTACTACGAATTTTCTTCATTTCACCTATGATTGGTGAAATGAACGTATTTCATTCCTAGATGTAATGGTCTGTAAAACTTTGGGAGGGTTGTATACAAGGCAGTATGTGAAATCCTGTAAGATCAACAATGTTGTACATTCTCAAAGTATGCACCCCAAACATGTGAAGCAGAATGTTCTAAGGGGACAGTTTTTTTAGAACAGCTAGATCAAATACAAGGGACAGTGACATGTATGATTCAATTGAGGCTTTGCCAACCAGCTTTATGAACATAGGGTATGATAATTCAGAAATTTCAATTGCACAGAATGACACCATTCTGTTGAGAGATACCGGTACGAGACCTTATTTTGAGGAGCGGGTAGAACAATCTACCTCCCTTAGTTTGCCATCTACTCAACCTGCACATATGAGTCTCACTTATTCTAAGGACTCAGGCTCCATTTGTGAGATAATTAGGAGACATTGGAAGGTCTTGGTTTCAGATGAAAAATGTAAGGGATTATTATGTATCTCCCCTTCCTTCTGTTTTAAGAATCGCCCCTCCATAAAAAAGATGTTGTGTTATAAACCTCTGACAAGTCAAAGAAAAAATGTTGTGAGTGAGAGAATAGGCACATATCCATGCCGCCACTGTAATGTACGTAAATACATCAGTACTGATGATCAGTTTATACACCCAGATACAGGGCGTGCATATGATATTAGACTTTATGCTGACTGCAGTAGTTTAAACGTGGTTTATTGTGCCTCTTGTGAAGTCTGCAAATGTTTCTATGTTGGCAAAATCAACCAATCCCTAAGAAATTTGATTAGAGAGCATATCTATAGTATTAACAGATGTGATGAGAGGAATGCGCTATCAAAACATGTAAGAGCTGCAGGGCACAACCATTGGTTTAAACTTATGGTGTTGGAAGTTTATATACCAGGACTTACGGGGAGCAATGTCAGGACACAGACAGAATGTATTGAAATAAAATGGATGCATATACTTCAAGATACTGATGGGAAGGGGTAAAATGATGTTATCCCCATTAAGCCAATACTTAGGTCACATGACCTAAGACACTGAGCTGTTTGTTATGCATGTCTTAATTGGATCTGATGAAGTACCCGTAAGGTATGATAGCGCTCATCCTTGTCTTTTAAAAGTTTAAAAAAAATATTTTGTGCTTTATTAAATGAGTTTTATTTTACATTTCTCTGTCTACCAGTTTTTTTCTTTTGATATATATATATATATATATATATATATATATATATATATATATATATATATATATATAGTATACACATATATACATATATATATATATATATATATATATAAATGTGTATATATATATATATATATATATATATATATATATGTGTGTGTGTATACTATATATATCTATCTATCTATATATATATATATATATATATATATATATATATAAATATATATATATATCTATCTATATATATATATATATATATATATATATATATATTCACATGCATATGCATATATATCATAGCATTCTTCAGAATGAAAGAATGTCTGTGAAGTTCTTCAGCTTAAATGGGTTTATTTATCTTTAACAGACAAATGAAAAGTTCATCTTTTTGCTAAAATGTGGAGAATAACAGAAACAGAATCATGGGCATTCCAGTTTAGTCTTTCCACTGTCTTCACCAAACATAAGGTGCTCCACCCAAAGTGGTCCAGAACAAAACAGTACTAATTTAAGTTCAAACTCTTTATCCAAACAAGCAAGTATTACAAATAACTGCAAAAGTCTTTGTTCAGTATGGAGGATAACAGCCTATATCCCTTCCTATAGCCCTTCCTAGCTTCAGCATTATCCTCCAAACTTCTCCATTCAGGGCTATCTTTCAACAACCCTCATTGCTCCCTGGAAACCCCTCTGGGCTTCTTTTCTCAGATCAGAAATCGTGTGAATCCAATTAAAGTTTGAGTATTTCTCAATCAGGAAAAAAAGATATGGGAGCAGTTGGTTTCCCTTTTCCTTTCATGCACTTCTATAGCCTTTCATAACATAAAGTCTTATTAAAGTGGGCATTTTATTCTATCTGTTTGAGAGACGTATATAGATATCCTTACCCATTTCATTATAACAACAAA
This sequence comes from Protopterus annectens, assembly GCF_019279795.1. Classification (NCBI taxonomy): domain Eukaryota; kingdom Metazoa; phylum Chordata; order Ceratodontiformes; family Protopteridae; genus Protopterus; species Protopterus annectens. The sequence continues at coordinate 363,255,744 of NC_056742.1, forward strand.
TTACAAAGATCAAGCATTACTGTGGACATGAATGGGGTACCCTAGCCAGTAAGAATTTCTTGGGAAATTCCTCCCCAAGAAAAAGCAGTGTTAGTTATTTTGTTACAGCCCTTGAAATGACTTTTCATAGGAGTAACATCTCAGGAAATTTTGCTGCAAAATCAATAATTAGCCATGTTATACTGATGGCCATCACCCAGTTTTCAAGTTGGCCCACAACATCCATTGCTATTAATTCAAATAGGACAATCAGAATAGGTTGGGGTATCAAAAGCTGTTAAACCCAGGACTAAGTGTTGTCCTTTGATGTAATGGACAAGCTGCACAATAATATTGTATATCATTTATAATACCAGACTAAACGCCTACTTTATTTTTATCCTTTTTGAAAGGACAACTTAAAAGTGGCTATGCACTAACTTCATTACAAGTGCTGTACACCACATAGATTCATAGGTGTTTACTAGGCTAATGACCACAAGCCCTTTTTTTAAGCTATGCATCCCAAATCTCTGTCAAGTTCTGGTACCCTTGATAAGTGTCACCAGGGATATGGGAGAATAACCATTTATAGGCTGCCTGTGTCCATTAGAGACATAAGCACCAAACCAAGGATGAACCATCCAATTGCCCAAGTTACATTTGAATTGGGTTAGGGAGGAACACTGCTTCACATGGATGAGGAACCTGTTCCAAAGAAGTAGTCCACATACCTGTCTTTCTAGCAGGTCCTATTTATATCACAGGCAAGGTTTAATTCTTTAGAATGGGCAATTCTGGTGCTGTTTGTTTTGCAGATATACAGCAGGTCCATCAGATTGGGGACTGACAATGTTTTTTATGATGGGCATAGATCTCCCTTCAACAGCCTGTAGGAGACAGAATACAGGGATAAGGCCTTGAGGCAGTCTGCAAAGGACATGCTACTTATGCCCTGTATTATTTTAGTGAGGAACGTCTACAGACAGTCCACTTGTTGGATATGCCTTGTTAAGTACATACCAAAGGGGGCATTGTACGCAATGATAGGTCTGATGAATGCTGAATACAGTGGAACAATGACTTCCTTGGACCTAGATGCTATACCTTTCTTTGTAAATTGCACAACATAGAATGATTTCCTCACTACTGTAGACACATGATGGTCAAAGGCTAGATTACTGTCTATGTGTGTCCCAAAGTCCCTAATTACTGGGTCAGTTCTTAGGAGTGTGTTCCCTATATGATAGTTACCAGGGGAGGATGACTTCCCAAAGGATACTATTATGCATTTCTTGGCATTTAGTTTTAGTCCATGGCACTGTCATCAGTTGTCTGTGTCAGCCCCTCCTGGAGAACATTTATGTCAGTGTGGGATTCAATGACAATTTCTAATTTGTAATCATCTGCAAATTTAGTCAGCCAGAGGCCATTGACATTGGGCTTGATTTCATTGAAGTAAATGCCAAAAACGAACAGTGCCAGGAATGATCCGTGAGGGACCCTGCTTGTGACTGGCCTCTTTGGAGAGGTGGACTCCCCAATTCCAGCTTCCTGGATCCTGTCTGTGAGTCAGCTGGCTATCCACCAGGTGACATAAGGGTTTGTGCCTAACCTCTTAACCTTGGAATGTATACCTTTGAATTTTAGGGGCAGTTGCTCAAAATTTCTCTTGAAAAAACTAAACTTTGTAGCGACTGAGGATTCAGGCTGATAAGCCCCCTGGGCTGAATGAAAGCATTACTATTAAATTCTTAATTAGTTTAAGGTTCAGATTTGTTCAGACACATTGTCTTTTTTAAAATGTAAGTTTATATTAATTAAGTTAAATGATTGTTATTTGAATGTGTTTTTGATTGGTTGTTTGCCATTATAAAATAGAAGGAGTGGTTGTAACTTTATTCTGATAAAGTCCTGTTGTGGACGAAAGCACTAAATGAAATGTTTCTCTTTTCCTCAAGTGATGTCATTTGCAGGGGATATTTGTTTTAACTATTTAAAAAGTAACTCACAAAAACAATTTTCTTCCACCAGGGGTCCTGGTAGTTTCCCTGTCTCTTTAGTATTTTTGTTGTTTTCTTTACCCTTTATGTTTTGATTTGTTTCTGACTGGCTTTATGCTTTGGTGTAACATGAAGAAGTTTAAGACACTGTTTAAATTTACCAATCTTACTTGCTTCTAGTTTGGACACATCTGTTTTCTCAGTTTCTACACCTACGTCCTATAGTGAACTCATAACCACAAGTCCTTCATTGTCTATTTCCACACTGACATATTTTATTATTTTAATAGTTGGTGTTTTTGGTAGGACTCCCCTGAAATGTTAGTTTTCACACTGACTTATGTTATTACTTGAACTAATTGACTCTTTTTGGAAAGACATAGAGTGGTTTTGAAAGATGGGAGGGAGGGTATTGATCTGACAGATACTGGTAAGGAGATCCAGGCCTTATCAACTTTGTACATCTACAGACAATGCCCAGCAGATTTGATAGGTTTGTAGACAGATAGGAGTTTTTTATCACTGGATTGCAATGACTGACTGAGAACATAGTTGTACATATTGTTTTTTAGTACTGGACAGGTAGATGGATCCTGGATAATTTTATAGGTGGTAAGAAGCTGTGTATATGTTAGTTGATGAGGCAGTTCTAACCAACTTAGGCTTTTGAAGGTTGTGCATTAGGCCTGGTAAGCCAGCACGTAAAACTCTACTGCCAGTCATGAGCAGACCGGAGTTCCGCTGTGGCGACCCCTAACCGGGAAAAGCCGAAAGACACACAAACAAAGTGTTATACATTGATGGGTTCTGAAAGTGGTATTTACTGCAAATTTACCAACTGTTTTATAGCATTGTTTAACTTTTAATTTTTAAGGATGTTGTGTCATTGAGAAAGTTTTTGGCTCTGTAAAGCATCCCTAGTTTTTGATGAGTTTTACTTACGCAATTTTGTATATGCAGGCCAAATGTAAGATTATCATCCACTATTACCACTAATAATTAGCTCTGAGAAGTGACTTCAATGGTTGTATTATCAAGAGAGAGAACTTTAAATGTTGGTATTTTCATGACAGAAGGACTTATTTATTTATTTATTTATTGTATTTTACATTTGTTTACCAGGAGAGTCCTACTGGGCAAGTTGCCCATTTTCAGAGGAACCCCAGGGAGAAAAGCTCTGCACATAACAAAAACATTGACAGTTCAGCAATATGCATAATACTAATGTACTTAAGAATATACATACCAAAATATGCATAGAGAATTATCTTTAGAGAAAATCATCACAGTACAATATTGGCAATACATGAACATACAGATACAATTAGACTTAAAAATACATGCATATACATTAGAAAATGTGCAAAAATATGCATAAAGATTTATCCATACAGAATGGAGTAGGTAGTAAATAGAAGGAAATATAGTAGATAGTAGATGAAAAATAGAGTAGATAGTAGATAAGAATATGTGCAAGCATGTGCATAACAAGTTAACCATGTAGAAAAGAGTAGATCATAGAGAGATGGAAAATAGAGTAGATAGTAGATTGAAGGAGAATATACTCTTAAACCCTTAACCCCTTAAGGTATTATTGTAAGAGCAAGTGAAACACTTGAGAAATAGCCCAACCAATGTCTGTCTGTATGTATGTATGTGGAATAAGTGAAGAAGCATTGTGTGGTACCTGGAATAAAATACGATATTGCTCTAGTAGAGTTTATCCTGGGTCTGAGAAGGTGTACTTCCATGAGGTGGTTAAGTAGGACTGGAGAAGGATTTTAAAGTTTATTATCTATGATCCGAATTTCTAGAGGAAGGGTGTTCCATATTTTTGCAATAGCACTGGAGTGCAGGGAGTCACCTGAACTATTCCTGCTTTTGCATATTTCAACTAGTGCTTTGTTGGTGGCTCTTAGAAGATGATTATTAGTGTAGTGATTTAATAGGCCTTTTAGTGATGGGGTTTTTAGGGGGTGTTATAGAATCTGATGTGCAATTGTAAGCAAATTATACGTCAGGAGATTTGGAAGTTCCAGCCAGGATAGATGTTTCGGGGCTAGACAGTGGTGGGTCCTGAAAGCTGAGTTGGTAGCAAACTTTGCGATTTTGTTATGGCAGCTAGTTAATATGTAGGTTAGTTAGTATGGGGGAAGCAAAGAGAAGTGTAGAAAGTAGGTGGCTCTTTGCGATGGTGTCTTTGTAGTTTGTGCATCTGTAGAGGGTGCCAAGTTTCTTATGGACTTTTGTTGTTGGCGCAATATGTTTGTCAAATTTCATGTTGTTATATATGATAACTCCTAATAGTTTGGTTTGCGAGACTGGTGAAATGGGGGCATTGTTTGAGGAGATTATTTTAAATGGGGTAATGGGGCCTGTGGCTTTTGAGGGATGACATAGCATTAGTTATGTTTTTTTAGGGTTAAATATTAGCTGTGAGTCGGATAACCATGTTTTTATGGCTGAAAAGGATTCTAGGGTAATTTTTTGCAGAAGTGGAAGAGTGGAGGCAGAGCAGATAAGTGTAGAGTCATCAGCGTACGGGACCAGATTGGCATGGTGGGTGGGTCTGTGGAGGTTGTTGGTAAATACTGCAAAGAGGAGAGGTCCAAGAATCGATCCTTGTGGGACACCCAAGGTTACTTGGAGAAGAGGAGATAGACAGTTTTGTCATTTTACAGCTTGTTGATGGTTAGATAGGTAGTTTTTGAACCATAATAGTGTGGAGTTACTTAGGTTGAGTTTTGAGAGCATGGTTAGGAGTTTGGAATGGGAGATGGTGTTGAATGTCTTAGACAGATCGAGAAAGATTGTGGAGACCAGGTTACCATTGTTCTGCTGTTGACTTACAGTGTTGGTAAAGCTAATAAGGGCTGCGATGGTGCTGTGATTGGGTTAAAAACCATGCTGTGTGTTGGCCAGGAGATTATTAGTTAGAAGATAGTTTAGGATTTGGGAATGTATGCATTTCTCAAGAATTTTTGACAGGGGAGATAGTATGGTGAATGGTCTGTAGTTAGATAGTTGGTTGAGTTACCACCTTTATGAAGTGGTATTACGTGGGAAAATTTCCAGAGGGTTGGGATGCATTGTTCAGATATTGATCTATTTATTAATAGGGAGACAGGATAAGAGATGGCCTTGGCTGGGATTCTGAGGTATTCTACTGGGAGTTTATCAACTGCTAGGGTTGTGATTTAAGTTTTGTCAAGTAGTTATCAATTGTTTTAGTAGGTACTAGTTGTAGGGAGAAGCGGTTTTCATCTGTTGTTCAGGTGATGGGATTAGGGTATGCTGTGGCCGAAGAAGTATTTGTGAGGTTTATAATGGACTTGGTAAAATATTGGCTAAATTGAGTGGCAGTATTGTCTGTGGTGGTATCAATATTTGGGGGTGGAGTACTGGTTTTCCCTGGTTGTAGGATTTTATTGATAGCAGCCCAGATTTTTTGAGGGTTAGATTTGTGCTTTGTTTGGCTATCTGAGTAGCGATTTTTCTTATTCATTCTTATTTGTTTTTTTTTTTTGTTTTTTGGCCTTGTTTCATAGTTTGAGGTATGTCTGTCTATTTACTATAGTTTTTTTTGTGAAGCCATGCTTCCATGCTTTATCCCTATGTTTTAGGAGAATTCTAGTAGTTTTGGTGAGCCACAGGGCATAGTTGGACTTTGATCTTACTATTCTGATATGGGCAAGGTTATTTAGTATGCTCAGAAAAGTAGAGTTAAAGTAATCAATGGTGTTATAAAGAGGGAGATCAGAGAAAGGGATCCAATTACAGTGAGACAGAGCAGTTATGAGGTCTTAGGGTTAGACTTCTTTGTATAATGAATTTGTTGAAGGGAGGTTGTTTTTATAGGTTTAACTTGTTGTCTAAGTATGAATGTAGGGAGATGGTTACTAAGTGTGTCAGAGAGGGAACCAGAGTAGTGAGATAGGTATGAACAGTTTGTGAGGATCCAATCCAGTATTGATTCTTTCTTGGTTGATTTATCTATTCTGGTGAAAGTATGGATTAATTTAGAGAAGCCATGGAGGTTTATATGGTTAGTGGGGAGCAGGGAGTTACAGGTAGACCAATCTATGTTAAAGTCACATAGTATCATTATTTCTTTTGGGGAGGGTATGAGATGCCCAGTGAAGGATGGATTCAATTGTATTAATGTTATTCTTCGGAGGAATGTATGCACCTATATTGTTTAGCTGTTTTTTTTTTAATTGAGCTTTAGTTTGATGAATAGAATTTCAGCATTATTCAAGGTAGGGCTAATAATGTTTGAAATGTCTATGGTAAGGTTCTATGGTAAGGTTGTTTTTGAAAAGCAGGGTGATATCCCCACCTTTTTTATGAGTTCTGTCTTTCCTGAGTATATTGTAACCTGGAGGAAGTAATTTGTTATCCATATTATGTGGCTTTAACCAGGTCTCAGTATGAATCACAATGTCAGGGGAGTATAGTGACAGACCTGCATGTAGTTCTGCTATTTTGTTAAGCATGACTCATGTTAATGTTGAGTACAAGGAGGTATGTTGGTTTTCTGAGGGAGTATATTGTGTGTATTGCTTGGTTAGTGGTGGAGTTGGGGTTAGATTTTGGGCCATAATGTTTGAGTATATCACCACCTAGTATGAGTTTAGATACTGTGTGGATGATAACCAGTAGGTATTTAGAAAATAATTTGTTATACTCTAGGGAGATACAGGCTTTTGTATGGTACTGGGGAATTCTAAGTTGGACCATCTCCATTTGAGATGTGCTATATAAAGAAGGTGCAATTAATAATATGTATGGGTTTGGTTTCTGAAGGGGTTGGGTAGGTGGGAGATTGCATAATTACCTTGGCGTTAAGGTTTTGATGATAGGCAGTGGCATGAGCTAAAGTGAGGAGGATTCCTAATGAAACAATTTGCAATAATAGCATTATGTATTTTAGCATTGTCTAGGGATAGTTGTGAAAATTGGAATGAGAGTTAGGTATGGTTGTAATATGGTGTTGGGTGTAGTAAATAGTTTAGTTTGGGAGCAGGGAACTGTATGAACTTATTAGAAATTAGAGTGGAATACCTTAGTAGGTTTGGCTGTGGTGATGGGTGTATCTAAGACAATGTGTTATGATTGGTTAATGATACTAAGGGGCTTGGCCTGGATAAGTGTAAAGGTCTTTGAAATGGGGGTGTGTGGGAATGGGGGTAGGGTAGAGTAGTGGAGTGAGCTCAAGCATAGCGAGGGGAAACAGAGCGGATAGGATCGCAGCAGAAAATTGCTTAGTAAAAAACAATCAGTAAGGTGTAATTTTTTTCTGTAATTTTACTAATGTGTTAATTGTAGACTGCAGGTTTAAAGAGCAGCCCTATCCTGTATTTTTATTTTTTTAAAGTACACTCATTGATTTAGAGGTTAAGAGAGATAGCCATCTAGGGATGTTAGAGGAGAGACATTAGAGCCAGGAGAGTTGTTGAGGTGGGAGTCATAGAGAATGGGATAAGTAGGAGAACTGGTATAGTAAGGAAAAAATGCAGACTATTGCAGCCAAGTATATACAGCAAGAAATACATAGTAAAGATAATGAAAGTTGATGGGGTGACAGAGGATAGATGGGGAGAGTGCAGTGCCTTTGAGTGGTGTGCAGCTGATAGAAGGGTGGGTTATACAGCAACTGTTTGTAGCTTGCAGTAAAATATAGTTAGAAATGAGTATAACATACATAGAATATAGATTGGCTGAGGTTCACTGTGGTACACTGTCACTGGGAAAAACTATAACTGCCTGTGGATTTTCAGGTGTGTTTCTTGGGTTTAACAAGGCAGCAAATGTTAACCAAAGGGCCAGTACATAGAATATGGACTGGCTAAAGTTCACCATGGTACACTGTCATTGGGAGAAACCGTAACCACCTGTGGATTTTCAGGTGTGCTCCTTGGGTTTAACAAGGCAGCAAATGGGAACTAAAGGGCCAGTACATAGAATATAGACTGACTGAGGTCCACACTGTTGCTGGGAGAAACCATAACCACCTGTGGATTTTTGGGTGTGTTTCTTGGGTTTAACAAGGCAGTAAATGGGAACCAAATGGCCAGTACAGCACAGCTATTTCACTAGTAGGCTGGAAATAAGACCCACCGATAACCAGAGCACATCACAGGAAAGATTTGTTGAGAAGGAGAAAGGAGAATTTTGGGGGGAAAAGGTAGTAGTTTTTTTTTTTTTTTTGGTTTGGGTTGTGAGTTACAAAGCCATGTTTCAGTGACTGTTAAAGCTTTCTGAGTATTTTTTTGGAGATGTAGCAGGTTGTTAGATGTGCAACTGAGAGTGGAATAATCTGTGTATTGTATTAGGGTAGCCTGCTGCATAGATGTAAAGAAGGTGTTGATGAAAATGTTAAAGAGGAGGGGACCAATTATAGAGCCTTGTGGTTCAGTGGTGATGACTGGGAGGTAAGGAGAGAGCATGGAGTGCCATTTTGCTGACTGATACCTAAAGTACAGTAATACATATTTGTTTGTAATTGTTTAGTTTGAGGAAAGCAATAAGAAGCTCTGCTGAACTAAAATTTTGGTATTGGTTTGCTGTAAGGAGAAATGTGGTAGGTACTGGGAAATATTAAAGCAATACCACCACCTTTCCTCTTTATACAGCCATTATGGATGATACTATAGCCAGGAGGTATAACCTCAGAATCACTTGTGCTGGGTTTAAGCCAAGTTTCAGCTACAGTGAGAACATCCGGCTTATGTTGAATAATCCAGGCATGTAGTTCAGCAATTTTATTTCTTTTGCTTCTAATATTTATTGCATCACAAATTAGATCACCATGGTTGTGGACTGGCTGTTGGGTTAGAGAAATGGGTGGGAGAGAATTATCTTTGTGTTCATTGTGATAGATGGGGAGAGGATTAGGGTGTATATCTCCTCCTAGGAGGATTTTAATATATTGGGGAATTATGTATACTTGGAATAAAGGTAAGGGGCAATATTAAATAGGTTTGGTGCAATGTTTGGAGAGCATAAAGAGGAAGTATGAATAGGTAGTTGGGACAAAGTTGGAGAGATGAGGGATATTAGTGAGTCATGGTAGGATGAAAGATGGTAGAGTAGGAGGAGACAAATAGAGGATAAGCTGAAGAGTAACATAATTAAGTACAGGGATCATATTTTATAGATGTCAGTTAATGGGGAAGTAGCACTGAAGAAGGAAACAGGAAGTTGCAGGGCAGCAGGAGATTCAGTAGTGGTGGATTCTGAAAGCTGGTAGAGGACAGGTAAGTGTGAAGCATATTTTATAAAAACAGACAGCTAGGTTGTCCTGGTATCTTCTCTGGAATGTAAGGAATAGAGGGGTATGAAAGGCTTGAGTATAATGATGTAGTCAAAATAAGAAGAAATGAGGGTTTATTTGGGAAAAGTAAAAGATATGATGTGGAGTAGATAGGTACTGTTAGGGAGGGTTGGGATTATGAATGGATACAGCAGTATAGGAGGGAGAAAGATAGATGGGAATAGGGCTAAAACTTAAAGTGAGATAGGAAAGTAGGAAACAAGTAACAGAAGTGTTATGTATAGAAGTAACATCATTTGGGGAGGGTTTTCAAATAAGAGTCACAGGTGAAATGGTTAAATTATAACTGAGACCAATCAGTTTATAGCCAGTATAAAGCAATTAACAAAGAGATGAAAAATAAAACAGGTCGTCTGTCTTTTCCTGAGGCTAAATAACTGTCATATGTAGTATAGTCTACTGGTCAAGAAAAAGGGGTTAGTAGCCAACTTAGTAAGAGGGCCTTAGAGTGCATGGACTATTTTACAGAGACTTTCGATCACAGAGCAGGCATGTATTTAACTAATTAAAGTTAATACACAGCAAGGTTCTTCATGATAAATGTGCTTACATTAAACACTGAGAAAATTCTCACTAAACTTGCAGGAGTAGGGCCTTGTGGCAGAGCTCCTGCAGTTTCGAGGTCAGATGTAGTGATCACAGGCTCTGAAATGAAAGAAATAGAAAGAGAACAACTCTACTAAACTTTAATACTATGTTAACCCAATGAAGTAAGTAAGTATTATACAAAAAAGGGGTGGAGGATGGACCGCAGCAAGTCAGAGCAAGAGAATATGGGGGAGCTTCAGATTTTGCCACACTTTCACTTTCAGATTTGGTAGATGTGAACATTAGGATCTTCTTGGTCCATATAATCTTTCAGTGAGTACCCAGATAAATGGAATGACAAAATTCTGACCCACTTAGCTTGGTACAAGTTGCTGCTAGCCACATACCTTTTGAATGCCACTAGACAGGCGTCCATGTCATCTTCCTTTCCTAATTTTTTCAGAGGGATGATGGTATTAGGAATATTCAGCAAGGTAAAAGGCCAGCTCACTGTTGTGGAAATTGGTTGTTACAGTCTACGCAGGTATTGGTAAGTGGTTGTACATCTCTTCTGAAAAGCTGTTTGAAGAGCTGTAGTAGACTTCAGTAAAACATTATTAAAGTTTATCAGATTTTTTCCATTTGTCTACAGAACTCTGCAGCCACAGTTTAGTACTCGGTACAAGTGCAGTATTTTGCTTCATCAGCAGACAAAAAATAGATGTACTTTCTTCAAGACAGTCCTTTTTTGCTGTCATAAGGATTCCTACCAGAACAAAGTCTAATATGAGCACAAGCGTTTTAAGCAGAGACCAGCTGGCAAAATGGTTTAGGTCTTCACCTCTCATGCACAAAGTACAATGTTCAATCCTGACTTCCGGCCAGTGCTTGTATGGAGGTTGCATGATTTCCCTGTGTTTCTGTAAAGTTCCTCCCATCTCTGAAAACTGAGTGTTTTCTCCTCAAACTCTGCCAAGAATTAAGTTGTGGGCAGCAGCACAGACTATAGATAGTGTCATATAGTTGGAAGAGTTCTACAGACCAACGGCTTTGCTCATCAACTGTGGTTCACAGAGTCCTCTACATAAAAGAACAGAGATCACAGACTGTGAGCCATGTCAGGGACAGTCAATGGTATAAAAATTGGTAGATGATTCAGTTGTGTTGACTAATGTCACTAAAAATGGATATGGGTATTCTTCAATGATAAATGGGTTGAGGACCTAACCTACTCTGATGTACACCATGCTAATGGTGGGGAGGAGCATATGTGCCCCTATTGGCCAGTGTGTGTCTGCGATAAAGCTCAGCAGCCCTGGGCCAGTAAACTACTGGTTGGTTGGTGTCCAGTTGTCCAGCTTGGGTTATTCTGTTGAGTGAAAGCAACCTGCTAAACATGAATTAAAGATTGCTACACTCAGTGTTGGTTCACTGAATGGACACAGTTTGGAAGTAATTAACATGATGATAAGAAGGACATCCTTTGTGTCCAGGAGTTAAGCTGGAAGGGCAGTGCAGCAAAGCCACTTGGCTTGAGATCCAGAGTCTACTACTTAGAAGGAGGATAGGCAAGAAATGTTGTGGGAACTGTGGTGATGGAGATGCTTCAGAAAACAATTAGGGATGTCACAGTTAGTGAGAGACTCTTGGCAATCAGACTCCATTGTAAGAAAAGGGCACTATTCATAATCTTAGCCTATGCCCCTCAACATGTTTGTGACTGTGAGGAAATGAGTACATTCAGACAGCAGTTGCAAGACCTAACTGATAAAGTAGGACAACATAAATTGGTATTGATAATGGGTGACCTGAATGCACATATTGGGCTGACAGACAGACAGACAGAACAGGCTATGAGGACTGCCTGGGTCCACATGGGTATGGCAACAGGAATAAAGGAGAGGCTAAGGCCATTATAGATTTCTGTCAGGCAAATGGCTTGATGGTGGCCAACACGTTTCAGGAAAAGAGACAGTCAAAAGATCACAAACAAGAGTGGCCAACATGCAACTCAGGTAGACTTCCTCCTAGTAAGGAAAGAGCTTGAGAGTATAATCACTGACTCTAAAGTCATGTAATCACTGACTGCAGAGTCATCCTCAGTGACACAGTCAGCCCACAGCCAAATCCACTGGTAGCCACAATCAGCTGCAGGCAGTGGTCAGAGAAGGCTCTAACACCAGCAGAGACTAATCTGAAGACCTGAGATTGACTAGAGAGAAAGCACAAGGAATTTCTGAAGGCCCTAACTCATCAGGAAGAAGAGCAAGTAGGTGGAGTTAAAGAAGTATAGCAGTACTTAAAAACAGCTTATGTAAGGACTATAAACCAGGTATGGGGTAGAGCCAGGTGTGCAAGCAAAGTACATAAGGAAAACTGGTGGTAGAATGCAGAAGCCCGTGAAACCATCAAAAGTAAGAAGGAGTGTAGGAAAAAAGTTGGAGAAAGGAAAAAATGATCAGGCTAAGAAGGGACACTGGTTGGGTAACAAAGAGTTTACAGAATAGCTGCAAAAGAAAAAAACAAGGCATCAGAGGCAATCTGCCAGCTTCTGTAAAGTGACACAAAGAAACTCCATCTGGTTGCAAGCCAAAGACAGAAAGATAAAGAAGATATTCAGGCACCCTTCATAAGGGATATCAACTACAACAACAAGAACCCATGCCTCTCAACTGCTTACAGCAAGAAATCTGGATAAAGCTATAAATAAAAATATAAATAAAAGCAGGACAAAGGCCCAAAAATAGGAACAATTTTTAAATATTGCTCTTACAAACTTAGAAAGTTAATAGAATAGCATGTTTTGCATTTGCATTAATTTTCTGAAGGGTATTAAGTCTGAAACTCAAATGTCTGTCATTATTTTCTAACTTCAGTCTTTAATGATTTTCCACTAATTTAGCAGACAACCACAATATTATGAAAAACGGACCAAAAATTTGAAACAAAAATCTGGACATTCTGCAAAAATCTGTACAGTTGACAGGCATGCAATGACCTGCTCACCAGTATACAGGAAATCAAAGGCAGATAGAAGGAGTACATCTAGCAGATTCTGAGTGAAGAAAACCTCACAGGAGTTGTATTGCCCCAGACACTGCCTACAATGAAAGAAGAAGAGAAACCCATCCTAGAAGACGTAGTAACAGTACTAAGGTAAACAAAGTCAGGGAAAGCAGTAGACTCAGATGACATCATAGCAGATATGATCAATATGTTGGATGAGATGGGGGAGAAATGTCTCCTGAGGGTATGCATAGCAGTATGGAGAGAAAGGTGTGTCCCAGATGACTGGAGAATAAGCATTTCTAGTTCCAGTGTACAAGAGCAAAGGAGATATTCATAACTGTGGGGAATATAGAAGTATCAAACTCCTGTCAAACTGCATGAAAGTCTTAGAGAATATTGATAAATGAATATTTATAGTAATTGAAAGTAAGATGGGAGATGATCAGTTCATATTCAGATAAGGATGCAGCACAATTGATCCAATATTTTCAGTGAGAAAAAAAGTTAAAAAGATGAGGAAAGAGTCCAACTGGCATTCCTAGACTTGGGGAAAATATATAACAGGGTCCCAGGAAACAGTAGGGTCCCAAGAAACATGATTTGGGCAGTCCTCTGGTGGTTCAAAGATTCTTCTGCAATACAATATCAAATTTCTACCATAGTAAGAAGTAATTCCCACAGTGGGTAAATTTTTTTATACAAACAGTACAAACTGCCTACCTTGACCAAGCCAAAGCATTCAACACAATACCCTATTCAGGCATTGTAAACAAACTCACAAAATTAGGTATAAACTCCTTTGTCATCTGCAGAATGGCCAGTTGGCTCACAGATAGGACCCAAGACATTAAAATAGGGTAGTCTACCTCCACAAAGAGGCCAGTCACCAGTGGAATTCCTTAGAACTCAGTGCTAGGGACATTATTTTTTGGCATCTGCTTCTCTAAGTGAAATCTATCATCAAGGGTTCTGGCTGACCAAGTTTGCAGAAGACTGCAAATTAGGCACACTCACTGAATCCCCAAAGATACAAAGACCCTCAAAGAAGGCCTGACACAAACTAATAAATTATGCTAGAGTCACAGTCTAAAACTCAGAACCAAGAAATGCATAATTGTATCCTTTAGGAAGATGGCTACCACTGTAAACTATCATATTGATAATACACACCAAAGAATAGTCCCTGTGGTCAGGAATTTGGAAACTCATATAGACAATAGCCTGGCCTTTGGCCATCATGTGTCTATGGAAGTAAGGAATTCATTCTATTTTGCTCAACTTCTAAGCAGGAGTATGGCATTTAGGTCCAAGGATGTATACATCCCTCATCAGACCAGTCACTGAGTACAATCCCTCTTTTGATAGGTACCTGACCAGGTATATACAACAACAACTGGATCATCCACAGAAATTCATCACAAAAAGAACACAAGCCCTATGCAGACTGCCTCAAAGCCCTATCCCTCTAATCTGTGTCTTACATACTGCTGAGCACAGGGATAGGGCTTTGTACCTCTGCAAAACAAATAGCATACAATTTCCCAATCTAGGGACCCAAACCTTATCTATAACATAGATAGGACATGCTGGATAGACAGGTATGCATATCAGAGACTACTCTTTCTCCGAAACAGGTTTCCCATCCATGCGAAGCAGAGTTTTACCCTAACCCAATTCAAATATAACTTGGACCACATGATGGGAAGTCAGAAATTACCACTGGTGTGGCACCTATGTCTCTAGTAGACAGTGCTTGACCACCCATGCTCAAGAGTATATATATATATATATATATATATATATATATATATATATATATATATATATATATATATATCACATAAAATAACCCCAAGGTATCAAAACTTATCAGATAAATTTGAGAAGCATAGCTATGCTTAAAAAGGCTCCTGAAGTCATTAGCCTAGTAAATACCTATAAACATTGCTCACAACCTCTTAGCACAAAAAATCTGGACAAAGCCAAAACTAATGGAGGCACAAAGCCTTAAAAAAGGGACCATGTTTAAATACTGCTTTTATAAACTTAAAAAGTTGCTAGAATAAAAGGTCTTGTATTACCATGTATTTTCTGAAGGATATAAATTCTGAAACTCAAATGAATGTCATTTAGTGAATTCAGTCCTCACTGATTTGCCACAAAAAGACTAAAAATATAAGGCAAAAACCTGGACATTCTGCAAAACTCTGTACAGTTGAGAAGTATGCTGAACTTATGTATTTATACAGTCAGCCAGTAACTGAGATTCTGGCACAGCTTGCATTACTTATTTTGGAGTGGAGAAAATCAAAGTAGGAAACTCACAGATGTATAAGAAACATGTTCTTCTGCCCACTACAATCCACCGGTGTCATAATCTGCTGTACCAAAACAAATCTTCAACAGTTCTTCAGATTTAAACTGCTTTATTTACAAGGTCCAAATAAAAATAGGGATAATAGAAACAGAATAAATCCAATTCCAATTCACTGGATATAAGGTGCTTCAACCCACAACTGTCCAGAACAAAACAGTTCTTACAAAAGCTCAAGCTCTTTATTCAAACATTTCAGATAACTCCACAACACTCTGACATGCATGGTAACATCCTTCATCCCTTTCTGGCTTCAGAGATAGCCTCCAAGTGTGCCTTTTTAGGTCAGGGTTCAGAGATAGCCTCCAAGTGTGCCTTTTTAGGTCAGGGTTCAGAGATAGCCTCCAAGTGTGCCTTTTTAGATCAGGGTTCAGAGATAGCCTCCAAGTGTGCCTTTTTAGGTCAGGGTTCAGAGATAGCCTCCAAGTGTGTCTTTTTAGGTCAGGATTCAGAGATAGCCTCCAAGTGTGCCTTTTTAGGTCAGGGTTCAGAGATAGCCTCCAAGTGTGCCTTTTTAGGTCAGGGTTCAGAGATAGCCTCCAAGTGTGCCTTTTTAGGTCAGGGTTCAGAGATAGCCTCCAAGTGTGCCTTTTTAGGTCAGGGTTCAGAGATAGCCTCCAAGTGTGCCTTTTTAGGTCAGGGTTCAGAGATAGCCTCCAAGTGTGCCTTTTTAGGTCAGGGTTCAGAGATAGCCTCCAAGTGTGCCTTTTTAGGTCAGGGTTCAGAGATAGCCTCCAAGTGTGTCTTTTTAGGATTATCCTTAAACTAACTTCATCACTCCCTGCGGATTCCTGTTGATTTTCCTTCTCATTTTAGGAATAAGGAATCTACTTCCTTAAGGAGTAGTGGCCCTGATAGAGTTCTACGGGCAGTTTCTGCCTTTTAAGTACCATGGAATAATTTATCTGTCTACTTCAACCTCTCTAACACACCCTGTTCTGTGCTCATCGGTCCATTTTCTTGGGTCAACAGCAGAGTGCTTCCCTGGGTCACTTGTGATTCAGGAGTCAGTTTGTTATAATATGCACATATACACACACAGATCACTCACTATAATACAGTTCAGAGACACATATGCAGATAGATAGATAGATATATCGATAGACGGACAGACACATATATGGCTGCAGTTCATTTGAATAAACATTGCTTTGGTAAAGTGCTGGTTCTGCTGCATGATCCATTTAGTACTGCTATATTTGACTCACATATTGTCAACTACAGCATCACTGTGTGTGTGTGTGTGTGTGTGTGTGTGTGTGTGTGTGTGTGTGTGTGTGTGTGTGTGTGTGTGTATACTACAAATAGAGTAATGTTGTAAATAGTGCAAATAGTACTGTTTCTTTAAGACAGGCAGCTCTGCTTTTTTATTACACAAGGAGGTTTCCCACAGGAATTATTGTTAATGAGCAATTATTTCAGTAAAATGGTATATAAAAGGAATCCTGAGGCTCTGTTATTTAGAGAAGTAGCTCTCTTAATGCAGGGAGATTTTGTGCCTGGAACAGCCGTTCTGAGGATGGTTTTACACAAAAGAAAAGGCATTCCAGAATGGCCTGAAGAAGCCTGAACATCTTCGATTAGAGATCCAAGAAAAAAAGATGTTGAAAGTACTTCTGTGTTGAACTTGGTACGATATTGAACTTGGAAATATTGATGCTATGTATAATATTCATGCTGCTGTTACTTTTACCCTTCTTCAATATGCATGATATTGTTCTTGCTGCTTGACATATTTTTAAGAAATGTGATGTTTCAAAACATTTTTGTACTGGCCACTATAAAGCATGTACCATTACACAGTATGAACCTACTAATGAATGAAGCTATCACTGACAAATCTGGTGTAGTCATACATTCAAATATTGCTTGTAAATCTACAGTTGCCTTTCTCTAGCTGCATTGTAACTATTTGTAATCTGAAGACATCTCTTATAAATCTTCATTTTACTGTCGTTTTCTATCTGCACTGTAAATAGTTTGCTTTTCTAACTAGGGTAATACCTCTGAATATTTCATGTACTAAACAAATGCCTTTAAGGGCTCCAGTGTAGCACCTACCAAGTTATCAAATGTCATTAAATAAAAATGGCAGACTTTTTTGCTCTGAAAGGACTGATAGAAAGGTCCCCTAGATGTTTACACTATCACATGCCTAGCCAATAATTAGGCATTGACCAAAGGCAAGAATCAAACCCTGCACCTGCGAGGTAAACACCTTACCCATTATGCAAATCCTATTTTGCTTCACCTGCATATAGAAGAAGTCTGCACCAGTATTTCCCCTACTAGATTATTTTTATAAACAGGTGGTCTCTCTCTCTCTCTTTTCTCTCTATCTTATACTACAATGCCTACATAATTTGCATAACACATTCCACATGAACTAGTGCTGTCTGTCCTTAACAAACATTCTTTTTTGTGAGATGTGAACATTTGGAACAATTGCTTTTTTCACTCAGTTGTTATTCAGAAAGAATGTTCTGATGTCCAATTTTGCCATCTGGACATTTTAGTATGACATGGCATTCCTCACTGAATTGGTTCTATGTACATATTAGAGAATTTTTCTGCATTGAGAAAACAGACTCAACAGATGCTTGTTTTTAACACTTATGGGATTCTTGGATCTGGCTTTGGCATGATTACTCATGAGGTGAAGTCTCATTTCTGACATTATGTGTGCTGAAAGCTTTAAGTAACTGGAGTACTTACCTTCACTATGTTTTTTGCAAAGATTTCCTTTTACTTAATATTTATTTTGGGGGCAATAACGCTTATCACCACACCACCATTGCAGTTTTGTGATGAAATAAATCCACTACACAGGTAGAACTAGGAAAGTTTTGTGATGGTTTAGATTTTAAGTGCATGAACTGTTCCTTAAAACATTTTTTTTTTTTACTGAACTGTTTTGTCATGCTTTCACATCTTTATCTAAAATGTTTAGAATGCATCTCAATTTCTCTGAAATTCTACACATTAAAAATACAGGTAACTAAACTGTTTGTTTTATAAGCCATGGATTCCCAGTGTATATTCACATTGTTCTAATTTATGAGGCTGTAATGTTCATGTTGTAAGATCAATATGAAACAGAGCTAAGAACTATAAATACATGAAGCACTGCTGTTTTTGAGGTCACTGCACAAAATAAAATTAATTGCTTCTGCATTCTAGGACTACAGCCTGAGCAATATCATTGTCTCTGAGCCTACTGTTTTCTGACCTTTGAGTATCTGATCTGTTTTGCTGCAATCAACTAGTTTAATTCCAGGCTTTCAAATACAAAGTGTAGCATTATTTTGTCCAGTGAAAATGACATACAGAGAGCTCCAGACGTCAAGATGTAAACACTTAACAATGTTCTTAAAGGCTGATATCAAAGGAAATAGCAATAAAAACGTCATAGCAGTTAGTGTAAAATGATACCATTGTATTTCAATTCCACTAACAGAACTGCAAGCAGAATGCAGCAATATGAAAGATAAACAGATTAGTATGAATGTTAGCTTTCTTGGATGAACTACTGAATTCCATATAGGAATTTTATTTATTTATTTATTTATATTTGTTGACCGAGAGTGTCCGACTGGACGTAGGTCCATTTTCAGTGGAGGCCCGGGGAGAAAAGCTCCACAGTTAAAATAAACAGACAGTAGTTACATTGGATTACGTAGCGATTAACAATTTACATAGCAATTACTTACAACATATTAACAGATGAAGAACATAGTACATCAGTAGACAACTAGAATCTTTATCTGTAAAGTACATAACAGACATTAACAAATGTTAAAATAAGAAGTTCCTGCTGTATAAGTACCAGGCTTATGAGCATCTGAGCTTGCTATAATCAAGGTAGTTAGTGGAGTGGAAAGAAAGGTAGTGGTTGGATGGGGTGGGTGATATTAGAGTGGGAGTTGCAAGGGCATAGCCAGCATGTTTTTAGGTGCGCTTTTAGTAAAGTTTTGAAGAGGGTGCATGATGGTACGGAGGTAATTGTGGGTGGGAGGGAGTTCCATAATTTTGCTATGGTGCAAGAGAATAGTGCTTCACCAGCAGAGTTATTGGCTTAGTGATCTACAAGTGATTTTTGTTGCTGGATCTTAGTGGTCTGGTGGTGCGATAGGGTTGGAGTAAATTCTGGAGTGATGGGACATTTAGTGGATGGTTTACTAGTTTGTGGGCGAGTGAGAGTTGATACCATTGAAGGAGGTGAGGGGAGTTCAAGCCAGCCCAGTTCAGCAAGTGAGAGACAGTGGTGACTATGGTAGGATGCCCCTGTGGCAAATTTGGCAATTTTGTTGTAGCAGGTCTCTAGCTTGTTTATATCGCATTGCCTTAGGTTGGTATATATTGGAGAGGCATAAAGTAGAGTGGCGATAAGGTGGGAATTTGCTGTTGAAATCTTTGCTGCTTTGGTGAGAAGATGCTTATTTCTGTATAACACTCCTAGTTTTTTGTGGACTTTTTTTATGGTCATGGATATGTGAATGTCAAATTTTAGTTTATTGTCTATTTCCACTCCTAGCAATTTGGTGTGTTCAGTTGGGTATATAGTGGTGTTGTCTTTTGCTGTGATGTTAAAGTGAGAGTTGCTTTGAGTATGTTTGTTGGGTTGGAAGATGAGTAGTTTAGTTTTGTTTGGGTTGAGTATTAATTGGGCATTGGATAACCAAGTTTCAACAGAGGAAAAGGCTTCCTGTGTGACTTTTTGCGGTTTGGGTAGGGACTGAGCTGAGCAGATGATGGTCGAGTCATCTGCGTATTGTATGAGTGTGCCATGTGTGGTGGCAGAGGCTAGATTATTTGTGAAAACAGAGAAGAGTAGGGGTCCAAGGATGGATCCTTGGGGAACCCCTATGGAGACAGGTAGTTGGGGAGATATGTCATCCTGCCATACAACGGATTGTTGGTGGTCAGAAAGGTAACTCTGAAACCAGTTGGTGTCCGATTGTGAGAGGGATAGGTTATTGAGGACAGAGATAAGTTGTTTGTGTGGGACCATGTCAAATGCTTTAGATAGGTCTAGGAAAGTAGCAAAGGAGAGATAGCCATTGTTTTTATGCTGAAGGATAGTGTTAGTAAAGGAGAGTAAGGCAGTGGTGGTGCTAGGGTTAGGTCGGAAACCATGCTGAGTACTGGAAAGGAGGTTGTTAGTAAGGAGGTAGTCTGAGACCTGAGAATGTATGCATCTCTCTAGTATTTTGGAGAGTGGAGAGAGAATAGCTATGGGGTGGTAATTGGTTAGTTCTGTGGAGGGTCCGCCTTTGTGGAGGGGAATTATATGTGATACTTTCCACTTTGTGGGAACATAACTTTCTGACAGAGATCGGTTAATCAAGATGGATACTGGGTAGGCCAGAGCATCAGCTGCGATTTGTAGGTATTCACTTGGGAGGTTGTCTGCTGCTAATTTGGTGGGTTTAAGTTTAGTTAAGAGTTTTTTTATGTTGGAAGTAGGTACAGGAGAAAAAGAGAAGGCAGTGGGGAGATTAGTAGTTGAAGGTGTGGGTTGGAGGGGAGGAGGGTTGTATTGTTTAGCTAGTGATAGTATGGTTTGTGTGAAGTGTGTGTTGAATGAGGTAGCAATATTTTCTGAGGAGTGAGGGATGTTAGGAGGAGGGGTACTGACTTTACCTGGGTGGAGGATGGAGTTTACGGAGGACCAGAATTGTTTGGGGCTGTGTTCGGAGGAGTCTAGGGCAGACTGGTAGTATTGGAATTTGTCCTGTTTTATTAGCTTTTTGATACTATTGCGTAGTTCTAGGAATTTCTGTCTAGCTGAGGGGGTCTTGGTTTTGCGCCAGTGCTCCCAGGCTTTATCCCTGTTCTTCATTTCTGACTTAGTCAACCAAAGAAACAAGCGTTCAAGACAACAGCAAGGTACAGAATGTCAACGAAACTGAAAACGCCAAATATACGCTGTCTACTCACACCAATGGTTGTCCAACAAACAAAAATGCCTCGAAATATTGTGTAATAAAATTGATTTATTCCAAAACAAGTTAAGTGATTTCACCCACAACCCGTGGGCTTCATCAGAACTGACAACTAACTGTCCTAAAACATTTAAATATACAACATTGGCGCCAAATCACTTTGGCTTCTAAAAGCTATAGCACATCATTTCCCTGTTTTTTTATGACCTAAAAACTTTCATAATATAAGCAAGATGCAAGTTTAAATACTTCTGATCAGCATCATGCTAATTAAAATGAATTCATTCATAACTATAAAAATATGAAAAAAGTATGTACAAAAATGAACCGATGAAAAGTGTGTCACTTCCTTAATTCTAATATAGATTTTACAGAGGTGCATTCGTTTAAACCTGGTGGTGTTGTGGCATCTGTTAATAACTGCCACCACAATTCCCTATAAGCTAAAATGTTTTTAATATTACCACCTCTTGGATTGATGGACAAACTATCTAAAATAGCAAATTTAAAATAATGGTTTTCACCCCTACTGTTTATGTGTTTATATAAAGCATTTTGTGTATCTTTCGTTCTAATGCTATAAAGATGAGAATAAATTCTTTTTTTAAACTTCCTCTCAGTCTTTCCTATGTAGTAAGAGGGACATGTCATGCATTTCGCTAAATATACTAACATACTGGTGTTACAATTGCCGTACTTAAATGCTAGTTTTGTTCTGTTAATGTTTTCCAAAATTAATCCCTTGTCTTCATTAATAGCAAAGCATTGGTGACATGCACCACATTTCGATGTGTGTGCTAAATCCCTATTCTTCCTTGTTTTCGTACCATGTTCTAATAATTTTTTCAAATTGTTTCCCATTTTGTAAACAAAAGTTGGACTGGATCCTAGAATGTCAATCTTCTCTTGGTCTGTCAATAAAATATACCAATTCCGAGTTAATATCTCCTTCACTTGATTACTATAAGGTCCAAATTCGATAATACATGCTCTATTATATGTGTTATTGCCTTTGCTCCTACTACTTATAATGTTACCAACTACGTCATTAGTCTGTTTTGTATTAATACCTAATAATGGTGTATATTTCCCCCCCCCCATTCACTAATAACATATTTATTAACATCTTGCATCATATCTATATCATACCCTCTTTCTTTAAATAATTTGTAAATATAATTAACTTCTTCTAACATGTCACCGTAGCCAGAAGTCATTCTGAGGGCCCTGATGCATTGTCCTTTGTAAATATTGTATTTTAGTTTCCTGGGATGGTTGCTGTTATAATCCAAATAGGAGTTTGAAAAAGTTGCCTTCCTGTGTATTTTAGACTTAAAACTCATTCCATCAATAGTAATAAGTGTATCTAAATATGCCACTCCTTTATTGTTGATTTCTAAAGTGAATTTCAAAAACTCACTACTCCTATTAAGATATTCTAAGAAATTATTAAAAGATTCCTGGCTTCCTTTCCATAAAATGTAAATGTCGTCCAAAAAATGGGAATAGTACTTTATATTTTCCATATACTCACTATTGAATATAGTACCATCTTCCCAGTCTAACATTACAAGATTTGCATATATGGGGGCACAAGCTGCCCTCATAGCTACTCCTTTAGTTTGTCTAAATATTTCCCCTTCGTAATAAATGAAGTTATTTTCCAATACTATTGTCATCATCTCAATAATTAAACTAATTCTGTCCCATCCAAGATTACTATATTTCTGGATGCTGTTAGAAAAAGCTTCCATCCCCTGGGTCGATGGTATACAAGTAAAAAGATCTATTGCATCTATTGAGATAAATAACAACTCATTATTCTCCAAGTTAACAGGGAAATTTTTTAAAAAATCCCATGAATCTTTTACTAAATGTTTTATCTCACCATATATTGATTTAAGCATGGAATCTATCGCTACTCCTATAGGAAATGTCTTTGATTTATTTCCTGAAATAATTGGTCTAAACAGAGGATCAGAAACATTTTTGTGGACTTTAGGTATACCCACTATAGTTGCCATATATGGGTATTCAACCTTCAAAAAATTATATAACTCCTCAGTTATTCTGCAATCCAAGAAGAATTCTTCTAAGAACATGTCTATTCTTCTATAAGCAATATGAGCTTCATTCATGGAGGTTACAGTATAATTACCTGATCTGTGCAGTAAATCATGTATTGTGGAACTGTATTCTAAAGAATCGTAAATCACAATCCCTCCACCCTTATCGGGCTTCATTATTCTTATATTTTTATATTTTATAAATAGGAAAAAAGTAAAACCAAATTTAACAGTGCAAGAAGTCAAGGTTTTAGAAGAATTAAGAGCTAATAAAAATACAAGAATAATGAAGCCCCGATAAGGGTGGAGGGGTTGTGATTTACGATTCTTTAGAATACAGTTCCACAGCATCCTATCACCTTTCTCAGGCACTTCATTTCCATCACCTCTAGCTTCTACAACTGTTCTGCCTTTACTACCCAGGTTTCTGTACCATACAGTAGTACTAGTCACACCACTGTCTTGTACACCTTACTTTTCAGCTTCTTTGGCATTCTTCTGTCATAGACTACACCTGATATTCTATGCCAGTTGGCTGCAGTCCCTCTGATTCTAGCTTTGACCTTTTCATTCAGACTATCCTTCTCCTCAACTACTCTTCCCAGATACTTGAAACTGTTTAACTGTTCCACTATCTTCCTTTCTATCTCTGTTCTCAGCTTCTTCTGATTTTCTCAATTGGCTGCCATTACCACCATCTTATCTGTGCTTAGTTTCATCCCATGTGCCTTCAGATTTGCATTCCATTCTCCTATCTTTTGCTGAAGTTCTAGCTCAGAATCTACCTGTACTGCCACATCATCTGCATACAGCAGCTTTGTTGATCCATCCATTCCAACCTGTTTGCTATTGTAGTCCATCACCAGTATAAACAACAGTGGGCTCAGAGCTGAACTCTGATGTACACCCATACCCACTGGAACCTCTCTGTGAGGCCAAAGTGCACTGTTCGTACTTGAGTTATTGGGTCCTTGTACATAGCCTGCACTAATTCTACCAATGTTTCTGGGACTTCAAACCACTACAGTACTGCCCGGATCAACTTTCTTGAGACCTTGTCATATGCTTTCTCCAAGTCTAGAAATGCCCCTTTGGACACTCTTCTCATCTCTAGCTTCTTCTCAATATCTGTCTCAATGCAAACATCGGGTCAATTGTGCTGCAGCCTGATCTGAAGCCAAACTACTCATCTCCCATCTTACAGTCTACTACTCTGCATATCCATTTATCAGTCACCCTCTCCAGAACTTTCATGCAATGTGATAGGAGTTTGATGCCTCTGTACTGCCCACAGTCGTGGATGTCCCCTTTGTTCTTGTACACTGGCATGAGTATGCTTAATCTCCAGTCATCTGGGATATGCCTTTCTCTCCCCACTGCTATTAGTACACTCAGGAGCCATTTCTCCCCTATCTATCTCACCCAGCATCTTTATCATATCTGCTGTGACCTCATCTGAGCCTGCTGCTTTCCCTGATTTCATCATTCTTAGTGTTGTTCTTACTTCTTCTAGGGTGGGCTCCTCTTCTTCTCCTCTCATTGTAGGCTGTTTCTGGGGAAGTACAGCTTCTGTGAGGTTTTCTTCATTCAGAAGCTGGTGGAAATACTCCTTCCATCTGCTCTTGAAGTCTTCTGGGCTGGTGAGCAGGTTGTTGCTGGCATCCCCTATGAAGGGTATCTAACTATCTTGTTTATCTTTCTGTCTTTGCCTTGTAACCTGATATAGTTTCTTTGTGCCCCTTACTGAGTCACTTTCCAGAAGTTGGTACAGTACCTCAGATGCCCTATTCTTTGCTATTGCAACTTCTTTCTTAGCTTTTTTGTTATCAACCAGTAGTCCTTCCTAGCCTGGTCAGTCTTTTCTGTCTCCCACTTCTTCCTGCACTCCTTGTTTCTTTTGATGACTTCCTAGACTTCAGCATTCCACCACCAGCTTTCCTTATGTACCTTATTTCCATACCTGGCTCAGCCACATATCTTTTCTGTAGTCCTAACACATGCTGTTTTTAGGCGCTGCCATTCTTCTTCATCTGCACCTATTTCCTCCTGTTCTTGGGGTGCTAGAGCCCTGGGTAATTCCTTGAGCTGTTGTACTTTCTCTACAGTCAGCTTCCATGTTTTCCATCTGCTCTCTCTTGACCTTAGAGCCTTCTCTGACCACTGCTTGCAACTAGTGTTTTATGCTGTGGACCAACTATTTCACTGGGGATGACTTTGCAATCATGGATTCTGCCCCTGTGCCTTTTCCTTACTAGGAGGAAGTCTACCCGAGTTGCATGTTAACTACTCTTGTATGTGATCTTATGACTGTCTCTCTTTCTGAACCATGTGTTGGCTACTATCAAGCCATTTTCCAGACAGAAGTCTAGAATGGCTTCTCCTTCTTTATTTCTGTTGCCCCACCCATGTGAACCCAGGCAGTCCTCATATCCTGTTCTGTCTGTCCCAAATCCCAATCTACTTCTGTCTTTAAATTTGAGTTTACTCATCTTATGAAATACATTAGTAAGAATTAGATTGCTACTATAAAAGCAAGGACTAACAACACAACTCATAATTTAATTGCTTGGAGAAAATTATCTAATCTGTTAGAGAAATATTAAGTGTTCTCCAATGTATGTTGCTTTTTAGTTGTTATAAACATTGTATGCAGTTTGTTTGCTTTTTCTTGTTACTATACTGTTAAGTTCTTGTGTTATAAAATGAATAAAAACATTTTGAAAAAAGTCACAGACAAGAGTAAAGGCACAGCAAAATTTACATCTGAATGTGACATTAAAAAACATGTACAGAAATCTTTCTCAGGAAGGTGCTAAAGAACAACAAACAATGAAGTGTTAAGAAATCTATATCAATAAGTGAAGTAAAAGTGAATACAACTTGAAAGATGAGGGAAATGAGAATTATAAGTTGCACCTATTATTATTTTATCATTGGACTATCATCAATAATAATGTGAGAAGGTACTTTGGAACTGCAAAGAGAATGGATCAGAATGCTAGCATTTTGTTTGCAGGACAAGATTTATTAACGTTTTTGAAAAGGGAAGAAAATGAGAATATTTTTTTATGAGGAGAAATTGGCCTTTTGGGGTAGAAGAGTGCAGTGGAATAGCTGCATTTATTAAACCATAGAGCAATCTTCAAATAGTAGACAAAGTTGTAACTGAGACAGAGTTATGAATGTTAACTTCTGGCTTAGGAAAATATGTAAAAATATAGAATATACACAAGCACCAGTGAAATAATAATAAAATGTGAACAATTTAAAAAGGGAACCATATTTGATTATCACTGATGATGTATGTTGGGTGAAGAATTCAACCATTCTTTAGAAGGAAGAAGGAAATAGAAATAAGGAAGGTTAATGTCTCAAACAGTTAAGAGATATCAGTCAAGCTGAGTTATTTTTAATATGAAGATAACTAATTAACTTATAAAGATAGGTATATAATAACAAGAACTGATTATATTTTGTTTAGCAAACAAGGATCGTGAAGAGAGATGGTTCAGACACCTTTTAACAATCACAGGGCACTGCAAGTAAACGTGGAGGATAGGTAAAAAAATATCAAATTAATAAGTCAGTAAGACAGAATATACATATAGTGACAGTACTGAAATGAAAGCTATTTTGAATTCATTGTGAGAATAATGCCATTAACCAAGAAAATATAAAGATAGTTCCATAGCTCGACCAAAAGAAAACAGAAATCCAAACACCAAAAACCATACTGTCTTCATGCCAAAAAAGTCATTTTATGGGAACTTTGTTTTAGAACTTTCATCCAAAAAGCCAAGACTTCTTCAGAAATAAGAAAGCTGCAAGAAAAACGTCATTTTATAAATGTAGTAATCATGTGATGAAAGTCATATGCATGCATTTGTGGGTACACACCCTACACAATCTACCAATTTTGAGTGACATATGATTTTAAATTAATCTGGGTAAAAGCACACCACAAACAGTTGAAGGCTGTTTCAATTTTATGGTGCTTGAAGTACTGACTGAAGATATGAGAATGGGGATCTCTGCAATTTGACTGAGATTGTGGAAACTCACTGGATTGCTGACTTGCAGGCTGACAAACTGCCTGGACTAAATAGAATGGTCACTTGAAGCCTTTATTGAAAGGGCTGAGGCTGAAGAAAAAAGACTTTGATAGGTTAATTCTCTTTTTAAAGGAAAACTCCATCCTAGAACTAAAAAAAAATCTGTTTTTCACTCTATCTTTGTTTCCTGACCTATTTTAATACCTCAAAATCACTCTAAGTGCTTTATTTGTAATTTTAGGGTGGCCACAGTGATGCAGCGGTTAGCGTTGCCACCTCACAGCAAGAGGTTCTCCAGTTCGATTCTTGGCTGGGGTGCCTTCTGTGCGGAGACTGCATGTCCTCCCTGTGGTCGAATGGGTTTCCTCCGGGTGCTCCAGTTTCCTCCCACATCCCAAAGACATGCTGTAGGTGGATTGGACACTCTAAATTGGCCCTAGGTGTGAGTGTGTGCATGTGTGTGCCTTCTGTGGAAGGTTGGACACCGGGCTAGCAACTCGACACTGTAAAACTCCACTGCCAATCATGAGCGGACAGGTGATCCGCTGTGGCAACCCCTAACCTGGAAAAAGCCAAAAGAAGAAGAAGCCTGTTTTCCACAACATGGTTACCAATGGGAACTGATGTATTAATGTCATCTTGTTCTTCCTCAACCCTTTCTCTTTCCATAATGGTTTGTATAACTCATGCCAGAGATAAGGAATTAACTGTGAATTCCCATGCCATTGACATATAGTGTGATTTGTGTGAGTCATTGTCATCTTCTATACCTTCTTTAAAAGGACTGCTTCTTTTCTGTCTCTGATCACCCTCATTTATGTTTGGCTCAGAGTTTGTTTTACACAATACTTAGAAATTATCCAGCTACAGCCAGAAAAGTAGCTAAATTGCAGGCCTTTGCTCAGGGTTTTCTTTTGTAGTCCAAGAGGAATTGACAGTCCCCTCCCCCCACACTACTGCAGAGTTGTTAAACTGTCACTGCACTGAGAAACCCTTGCAGAATCAAATGCAATTAGTAGCCCATAATGGAAAGTAAGGGAAAGGATATCCAATATAATTCTCTTCCCCTCTGCCTGTAGTAGGAAGATCTGTTTATTTATTTAAAAGTTTCATTATTTTTTTCTGGGTGCAAGTAGCAGAAATTGTTTGATTATTTTGGTTTGGTAATAAGTACTTTAAAGAAAGGCATGCACACTGTGCAAGATGTTAACATAAAGGGTGCATTAATATAATTAACCCTTTTCAGATTTATTATACTTATACAGTATAATGTAGATCATGAAAGAACAGCAGAACATGCTAAGTAGTTTGTTGAAGTTAAGGTATACAGATATTTTGCATTTAACAGAATGCAGAAAAAAAGAGGAGAGGTAGACTGGAAGAAGAAGAAATACTAAAAAGATACAAGATATATGGAGGGTGAATATAAGTGGAAGAAAGAATGTGTCAGCAAGATAATAGATAGATATTGTTAATTTCCAGCCCAGGTCAATCTACATGATGAATTTAAAAAAGCAACAGAAGAAAAAAAGAACTAAACATAATAACGCTTCATGGGATTTGGAGTAAAGGTTGTTTCATTATAAATTGCTTATTATGGGGGAAATGAAACATAAATCTTTACAAGGAAAGGTTCTGCTTGGTTAAAGATTAGAGTATAGAACAGACATCAAACACATTTTTATAATAAGGCTTTTGAGAAATACAATCAAAACAAACTCCAGTATCCTAAGTAAGTATTACAAAACATTAGTAATATTAAATATAGTATTTATGAGGTAACAGAAGAATGTCACTCTAAGACTCATAATGTCATTAAGAATATCTCATAGGTAATGCAGAATGGGAGGGTCCCCATTGTCATACTTAATAAAACTTGAAATACTAAGGCTGCAGTTCATATAATGAAAATCGGTTGCTACTCAACAACAGGAAGAATTAATATTTTAGAATGATAGCTCATTATGGTAGTTTAGTGTATATTTTCATCTCTTTAAGTAGTACATAGAATGCAACAGCATGTAGAATTATTTACAATTTGGATGGGAAATATATGAGCTCATGTTAATAAAGTTACAACTGCTCCTTTGGATAGGTGCTGTGAAATCTTTTATATTCATCTCAACTACCACCAACTCAGTTAGATGGAAGTTCTGCTTAATATTTCATGCAAAGGATGGCATCCCAGGATTGCAACATCCCCTTATGCTGCAATGCAATGTCAGTACTGAAAAATGAATCATGTTACATGACATGGGACTTGGCCTTCCAATCATCAAAGGTGAGCATATAACCTGTTGGGCTACTAACAATGACAAAGCCACCTAAATGTGGATATTCAGAGGATGATGCACTTGTGGACTTCAAAAGGCTAGGCAGATTTCTGCAGAGGCAACATTTTGAGTCAAGATTGTCAGAGTATAGTGATCGAGCTACTGAAACACAGTTCCTAATAAGAAATACAATATACCTCATTATTGTGCTCACTGGCTTGTTATATAAATATAGTACAGCTTACCAGATCTACCTCATCCACACACAGGTGGCTACTGGGAAAACTGGTCACAGTTCCGCTGGATGGTGAAACAGAGACTGGTCATAGTCACAGTGATGGTGAGGGGGAGGTGTAAGGTTCAGTTCTCAGCCTGCCAGCTGTTTGGGATGCCAGTTGCTGGCAGTATGAGTAGGTTTAAGGAGAGATGCCAATTACTCCATGTATAGGTGTACTTTAAGGGCTAGAAGCTAATCACTGCCCTATCAGGTAGTAGATTGGCGGCATACCTCTCAAATGAACAGATTTCTGCAGAATGTCCAGATTTTTGCCTCTTATTTTGGTCAAATCATTGAGGATTGATGTCACTAAATAATACTGAATAATGACAGACATTTGAATTTCAGACTCAATATCCTTCAGAAAATATACAATAATGTAAAATCTGTCATTCTAGGAACTTTAGGTTTATAGGAGCAATATTTAAAATCTGTCCCTATTTTTGGGCCTCTGTCTCTCCATTCTAGGCTAAGAGGTTGAGAGGTCTAATTGGAGGTGTAGTGAACTTGATCACTAACATGCCAGGTAAGTTCTGCTGAACTGGAGGTGGCATCAGTTTATTTTATGATGGGTGTGGCATTTACATACAGACTACCACTAGACTGCTTATGATAAGGCTAGGGGACTGGATATACCACCAGAGTGGCTATATATGCTGAGGTAGATCACATTACTTTCAGTCTAAAAAAAAAGTAGGCAACAGTCTCAGACCACAGTCAAAAAGCAGATGGCAGTTTGGGGAGAGTCTGTCCAATGCCAGGAGGCTTTATGAGAGAGTCAGAATGGTCAGTTTCAGTGCAGAATTCAGACAGAAACTATGATAATTTCAGACTAGGTGGTGAAAGCAGGATGTCAGTCTGATCATTGCATAAACAGCCTGGTTGGGGAAATAAGAAGCAGGCTACAAGCAAACCAAGCCTGGATGGGGTGTGACAACCAGAAGAGTGCTCTGATCACTGCCAGGATGATAAGAGATAGCCGGGTGACTCACATTAATACTAAGGTGAGACAGGATAAGGTAGGTCAAAGCTGTTGGAACATATGCAGAGATATGGTTAGGCCTGTATCACTGCTGATATACATATGGAGGTAGGTAAAGTGCTCCTGTTAATGCCAAAATATGCATAACAATTAGTAGCAATCTGGTTATTGCTAGTAGGACAGACACACCACACTGCACTCAGCATGGGATTTCCATCAACTCCTAATTGACTGAAGGACCATTTCAATGGCATTCTGTCCTAACTTCACTCAAGATTGCTAGATGATGTTTTGATGAAGAAACATTAACTGAAATGGTCTGTTGATTGATCAGAATTCAGCTGGTAAAACAATAACCATCTTCATCCCGTTTTTTTTTTTTTTTTTGCTGTGTCTGTAGTTGGAAGAACATTTTGTTAAAAGGTATAAATTTCAAGAAATACAAACTTGACATCTACTGCTGCAACAATATAAGGATAGTTCTGGTATCCTTAATATAATTGAGAAGCAGGTGGCAAAGTCCAGGACAGAGAACATTTATGAATTCAGATATGGCATCTTACTTACTGCACATAACTGGTGAAAGGGCTTTATTCCATGTCTAAGACTTCCAAAATCACATATGTTAATTTTTATTTTTATTTTATTTTACATTTGTTGACTGGGATGGTCTGACTGGGCACAGGCCCATTTTCAGCGGAGTCCCGGGGAGAAAAGCTCCACGGTAAGTAAAAAGTTTTAACAATATAAAAATTGCACAATATGCAATGAAGTAACAGCATGTACATAGATATAAGATAGTTAGGCGTAATTAATAATTCGATAGGTATACAATTTCAGACAGCAGACTAGTAGCCTAGACTGTACAAAGCAATACAATAGGTGAAATTAGGCAGTAAGGTATATAGAGTGGAAGAAAGGAAATGAGTTAAGTGATACATGGGCATAGCCAGTTCTTCGATAGGTGTAACCTAAGTGAGTTTTTAAAGAGTGTAGAAGTAGAGGCTTTAATCAGAGTAGTAGGTAGATTATTCCAATTTTTGTTATGGTGTGAGAGAACAGAACTTTTCCTGCTGTATTGTCGGCCCTTGTGATACTGAGGAGGGGTTTGTCGGAGGAGCGAAGGGGACAGTTTGTACTATAGTGTGCAAGACGTTGGCCTAGTGCACATTAAGTAAAGAAATTACCTCTATGAGTAACTAGTAACTACAACTGATGGTGCCATTATTTGGAGAAAATACAAGCACTTGTTATGTCACAAAAAAGTACTGTCCTGTCTCCTTTCTTTGATATCTTTGGGAATAGAAATTCACATTTTTGAAATGTAGTACTCACAATTCTTGGACTTGAGCACTTGGATTTCAGAAAAAAAGTTATATTTCCAATGGATCTTCCTGAAAGATGCAGTTGATATTCATTTATTCATTAATTTGGGCATTAATTCATCTGTTTGATATGCACCAAAAGTAGCAGAACCTTAATGATCAAGCTCACTAAAATTAGCTAATTAAGAATTATTCTGATGTACTTTTCAGCATCTAAGATAAGGAAGATGGCATGCCATCTAGCAGCCATGGTGGTGCAGACATTTGCTTTTTAAACTTTCTACAGTTTATTAGGAACCTGCAGTGTGTGTTTTATATTTCATGTACTCTTTACTGGACTTACAAAGTTGCATATAATAATGTATGTGTTATAGCTTAACATTTGCAGCTGTTCCACTGCTGTGGAGTCCAGTCATTCTGATTTTTTTGGCTTTTTATTGCTACAGGTGTTGCCATTTTGCTATGGAAGGGGAAATGAATAAGGCTGAGGTCTGGGTTTCTGCTATAAACCTGTGGAGACTGTGACCTACCTAACCTGGGAGCTTATATTGTTGTTCTCCTTTGTACTAATTTGGACTGGGACTCCTGTTTTTCTCCACTGTGTGGACTGCTTGTTTTATGACACATTGCAAAGCTTTCTGGATTTTTTTTTATTACTTACTATCCGCACTTCTGTATAGACTGCCATTTAACTATTAAAGGATAGGCTTTTTAACAATTCTCCATGTTGTAATAGGGTACATTTTCTGGCTTCCAGCACAGATTTTATAAGCTACTTAAAACTGAGTTGTGTAAGCTGCCAACTTATATTTTTAAGTGTTACCTGAAATTTGAATATTGATACCTTACATGTAACTTTTTACCTGTTTTTTCTTGCTTATTTCTTCCATCCTTGTTTTGCTTAGGTAGAACCTGTATAATAAAAAGTTAATTGCTGTATGCTGCTGATTTTGTGGTGGGTCTTGCTTTAGCTTTACTATCAGCTGTTCTGTACCTACAGATGGTGAAAGCCTTAATAAGACTGAAGGAGTTTTGCCAGCTTTAGGTATGATTTGATGAGCTGCTGTTTCTCTTCCGTTGGTGCTTATTGGCTGCGTGTGTTATCAGGATGGCTGTTTGAGAACACAGACTAGGAAAGATCAGGCTCTGAATCATATTTTAATGTCAGAAGGACCTCTTCTTCTTGAATGGCATGTACCTTTTTCAGAGATGTGACCTGACACAGAAGGTGGGCTCTGCATCTTTTCCATTGATGGCAGAACAATTGCACATGTTAGATACTGCCAAACAGCTAATTTCTCCAGGAACTGCAAGTGTCACTGTTTTCTGAAGCACTAATTGATAAAATGAACGCT
Organism: Protopterus annectens; assembly: GCF_019279795.1. NCBI lineage: Eukaryota > Metazoa > Chordata > Ceratodontiformes > Protopteridae > Protopterus > Protopterus annectens. Next base: position 363,289,248 of record NC_056742.1, read on the forward strand.
GTTTTTATAGTCTAAAAACAAAATGAAGATAGTGTAAGTCTCAATGCATGACAATGGTTCTGCTAAAAATCACTTTCAGCAAATATGACTTCACACTGACCCTACTACAGTGTGACTGTGGTGATACTATATACAAGTTATAGGGCTTGAGGGACTTTCCACACACAGGGGACTGTACAGCAAAAAAAAAAAAAAACTTTTTTGAGTGTGTTACTGAAAGTAGTTTTCAGAAAATGTGTCTCACTGAATCCAGTTTTTATCATTATTAATTTCTTTGCCATTATTGGTATCACTTGAGATCCTTTGAGGCTGATTGTATATTTTTTGTATGCAGGATATTTAGGGCAGTTTATTATTATAGTCATTGTTTTAATGTCCAAAAAATTAAAAGATGGGTTTTATGTACTCAAGGAATCTGCTATTAGCCTGTCACAATTTAGTTATTCCGTATTACATTCTCATCATAGCCACCTGACTTGTAGGACACTGAGGAGCACAAAAGTCACTGGGTGCGGATAGAGGATGCTCCTGTCTTGCTTTCCCTGATCTGGGAACTCAGGTTGGGATGTTGGGTACCAGACACTGCCCCATGGAGAAGGTTAATAAAGGATCCCCCTGCTTCATACTGAACCCTTGGGCTTTGGATTTTCAACTCCAGTGTTTAGGCAAGATCAGTCTTACCAAATACTTGACTTGGGATAGAGTGGTAAAATCCAGGTTAGTCAGGAACAGGCCAGGTATTATCCCTGACATGCACCTTATTGTTGATTTGCCTTTTATCATGAAGACCTGTTTTGATGATAACTGTATGCTACACCTTGTTGTGACTGTTCAGTCTGGTTTTCATGTGATCAACACCCTATCTGTCAGATTCAGTAGTGGATATGGAATTATGCTTATTTCATAAGTTCATAGGAGATTACTAGGCTAATAGCTTAAGAGCCCTTATAAACCTAACCAATATAACCCCCTTTTACACAATGTATGGCCTCTAGGGGCAAGAAGATGGCATGTGTTTGTTCATAGGTTCATAGGTAGGTACTAGGCTATTGGCCCAAGGGCCTATGTAAGCCTAGCCAACAAGGTTCCGTGGCTTACGCCACCCAAGAAAGTTATTTTCCTGTGACACCGTCAAGCAGAGACACAGAAGTGATCCCAGGGGTGTATTTCCTATTTCCCATCCACTCATCAAGATTTTTCTTTAAGAGTGCTAATGAAGAACTTTGCTTGACATAGATGGGTAGCCTGTTCCAGAGTATGGGAAGTCTCTGGGACAGGAATCTATCCCTCCAGCATGTCCTATTTATTGTGGTGACAAGGTTTAGGTCCCTAGAGCGTGTAGTTCAGTGGGATTGGGATTTCTTTAGGTGTAGCATGTCCAACAGCTCTGGGTTTGACATAGCTTTATATGTTAGGCAGCGATCACCTCAGAGTAGGTGATATGCTATGGAGTAAAGCTGGAGTTTTTTGAGGCGGTCAGTGTAGGGCATTTGTTTGAGGCCAGTAATCCTCTTTGTGAGGTCCTTCTATGGCCTTTCCAGCTGCTGCAGATTCTTGTGAGGTACATTCCAAAAGGGGCGTTGTACTCTATAATGGGTCTAATGAGTGTCGAGTAGAGGGGAACAATTACCTCTTTTTTCCTGGATGAAAACCCTTTTATGATGAGGTATGCCATGTAGAAGGACTTCCTGACTACTGTGGCAATGTGATTATCAAAGGAGAGACTACTGTCCACCTGGGTCCCAAGGTCTCTTATCACACATTCGGTGTTAAGTAGATTGCTGCCTATGTGGTAGTTCATGGGTACAGAGTTTTTATCAAAGGGGATGGCACTGCACTTTTTGGCATTGAGCTTGAGGCCATGGCTCTGACACCAGGCATCTGTCTCAGCGAGGCCCTTCTGTAGGATATCCACATCATTTGGGGACTTGACTATGGCTCCTAATTTGCAGTCATCTGTGAACTTCATTAGCCAGAGGCCTTCTGTGTTAGCCTGTACTTCAGAAAAGTAGATACCAAGCAGGAGAGGTCCCAGGATAGAACCCTGTGGTACTCCACTTGTCACTGCTTTGAGGTCAGATTTGGAGTCTGCAACTTTTACAGTGTGGGTTCTGTCAGTGAGCCAGTTGGCAACCCATCTTGTGACATAGGGATTTATACCTAGTTTAGTGAGTTTATCTATAATTCCAGAATGGGGGATGGTGTCGAAAGCCTTGGTGAGGTCAAGATAGGCTGTCTGAACCACCTTACCCTCATCTAGGGCTTTAGTGACTGCCTCAAAGAAGTCGATCAGGTTCACAAGACATGATCTGCCTTTCACAAACCCGAGCTGGGTGGGATCCAGAGTTTGGAGGTTACCAATGTTTTTGTTTATGAGTTCCATGATGATACGTTCCATGGCCTTGCAGACCAGGCTCGTCAGGCTAATAGGTCAATAGTTCCCGGGATCAGTGGTGGCTCCCCCTTTGTGGAGTGGGATAACTGTTAATGTGCACCATTCAGTGGGCACAATGCCTGATGCAAGCCTATTATTGAACATGGTGCATAAGTGGGGAGCCAGTTCATTCTGAAGTTCGTGTAAAACACAGCCTGAGATGTTGACCGGTCCCACGGATGCTGTGTTTTTGGCTTTAGAGAGTGCAGCTTTTACCTGCGTAGTTGTAATTACAGGGACTCTGCATTCTTCCTGTATAGATATGGGCCCTTTAGGTGGTTGGGGGTAAAGTTAGCACTGAGCCTATCTGCCAGGATGTTGGCAATATCAGTTGGCTCTGTAATTTTTGTGCCTTTGTGCTGTAACTCAGAGCAGATCTGGGTGTTGCCATCGAGATTCTTGACATAGTTATAGAATGCTTTGTGGTTATCCTTAGAATTAGTGGTGATTTTGTTTTTGTAGCTAGCTTTGGAGGATCTTATAAGGGATCTCAGCTTCTTACTGAGGCTGACCAGGGAGCTCCTCCACTCATGGGATTTTACTCTCTTTTGCAACAGTTTCTTCCTTCTGTTGTACAGTTTGTTTATGGCAGGGGACACCAGATTAGCTTCCTTTTTTTTGGAGGATAGTGTCTTGATTCTGTTTGGGATAGCATGATCCATGCACTCGTGTAAGTGCTTACAGAGTGAATTTGTGTAGGATTCAGCAGTTGTAATTGTATTGTCCATCTGCATGGGCATCATGAAGTTCACCACTTCTGTCTTAAGAAGCATGAAGTTGGCTTTGGAGAATTTTTTTACAGTGGTTTCCTTAATGGGGGGTGGGAGTGGGATGTGGATATCAAGGGTGATTAGTTTCTAGTTGGATCGGACCAAGAGGAGTTGACTTCAGGTGTGGAACACCAGTCACTCATGTTGGTAATGACTAGGTCTAGGATATGGTTGCCCCTGGTGGGGGTGTGGATAAGTTGATCCAGGGCATTGGAGTTCATGAATTCCAGAAAGCGTTGAGCTAAGGAGTTGGTACATGAGTAGTTTTCCCAGTTAATGTTGGGGTAGTTGAAGTCGCCCATTATTAGGGTGTTTGGTTGAACCCTAATATTTTCCAGTACATCAAGACAAGAGGAGTGGGAATCCTGGGGCATGGTGGGGGATCTGTAGCAAGCTAAAATTTGGATTGCAGTTTTGGCCAGAGTTAGTTGGACTTGGATAACCACGGATACATTATGCTGATCAACTAGCCTGGAGGTGTGGATATCCTTAATGAATATGGACAAACCTCCGCCTTTGGTGTTTCGGTCCAGTTTACATGTCCGAAAAGTGTGGTATGAGTTATAGCCTGGTAGTGCAGGGGTGCCCTCTGGAGCCTTGAACCAGGTCTCAGTCACTGCACAGATATCGATGTTCTCCATTTTAAGGAGTGCCTCGAATGAATGCATTTTTAGATTTAGACTTCTAGCATTGAGTAGCATTACCCTTAGTTTTTGCTTGCCTGTTCCTGTTACGGTGGTGAACTTGTTATTTGAACCTTGCATAAAAAAGGCACTATAGATGCAGCAAGAGCCTTAGCATTATCCAGAATCCCAGGGGTGACAGGTGCAGGCCATCTGTGGCAAAGCATTGTAGTCTGTTGACCATGTCATCCCAAGCAGACAGATACTGGATCCCCTTAGAATGACACCAGAAGCTTATCCAATTGTTGAACTCAATCATTTTGTCTTTGTACTGCGGTATCATTCGGGGTAATGGCAGAATGCTACTCAGGGCTAGGGTCATACCTGCCTGGGCTACAAGATTGGAGAGCTCTTCCATGTCTCTTTTCATGTAGTCCAGGGAGGTACATCTCAGGTCATTCACAACAACATGGACAACGACAGAGTCATATTTGCACTTGTTGTGTGACCTGAGTGCGTGGGTTATGTGGTGGATCCTGGCACCCGAATGGCAGCTGACAGTAACCTTCTCCTTTTTTAGCCCGGTGAGTGGGACATCAGTGTGCCTGAATATAGAGTCACCTATGACTAGTGTGTTGGGTGCATTGTTTTGCCTTATTGGCTGTGGTTGAGTGGCACACTGAGTCTGTGGGCTATGTGTCATTTGGGTTGTGTTGGGGGATGGAGGTAGTTTGCGTTTCTGCTTTAGAGATCTCTGTTGCTTAGACAGATTATTATTGAGAGCCTCCACAAATGTTTTTGTGTTACTATGTGTGGATTTTGGTGGTGTAGATTTAGTGAGACTATGTGATGAGTGTGGTGTGGTGCAAATGTGTACCTTTTCCTCATGTCTGTCAAGTTCAGTCCTGGTTGGAGAGAGCTTTACCTCCAGTTTGGCTAGATAAGTGCATCTCTCACAGGTTGTAGTGTTGGGTGGTAGGAGAAGAGGGTTGTCTGTGTACATGAGGCAATTTCTACATTGCCTCAAGATGCCCAGGTTCATCAGATAGACAGGAGAGAACACTGCGAGCTGACCCTTGGACATGCCTGAATAAAAAACTATTTAACTCTAGATAAGTGAGGAAAATGAGTACAAGAGCTATTTTTCTCTAAGTAAGCGAGAAAAGTAAGTACAAAAACTGTTTTCCTCTAGGTAATGAGGAAGATTGAGTGCTATAGTAATTAGTATCTTATTTAGTGCTTACAAGTTCTGAACAAGTGCTGAGCATGAATAAGCAAATTTAAGTGCTAAAACTAAGAATCTGTGTCTGCACTAGATGAGTTATAGGACAGAAACAAGTGCAAATGTAGGCTTTCAAATCAGAAAGTTGAGAGAGATGGATTTGTGCCTATGCCTTGAGTATCTTATGCAGTGCCCCTGTCCATAAAGGATATATGTGCTACACCTGGTGTGAATTTACAATTCCCCATCTATTGATCCAAACTGTGTTTGAAGAGGGCCAGGCAATGGCTCTGATTAATGTCACTAGGAAACCCATTCCAGAGAAAGGGCAGTCTCTGAGACATATATCTGTCTGTCCGGCATGTTTTGTTTGAGTTGCTGACTATGTTTAGATCCCAGATCAGGTGCTCCTCATGCGTCTTGACTTGTGAATGTGTAGCAGCTCTATCCGGGCTGGATTTGTAAGTGCCTTGTAGGTGTATTGTAAAATGCATGCTGCTTTGATAGACTGAAAGCAAAATGAAGGTAGCATTTTACTAGAACTGCACCAAGTAGATGCTGAAATAACTAACACTGTCACACTTTTAGGTATGTCCTTGGAGCACAAGCGAGCTATAGATTCTACGTTATTTACCATCTACTTCATTATCTGGGTACCTTTTTACAGGAGCTGACTAATTTATTCATTGATAAGGTCAGTGAGTCCTCAGATGGCTTATGCTAGGAATTTTAATGCCTGAGTCAATGATGACACTTGTGAACTTGCCATGGACCTACTTATTTATTTATTATTTATTTATTTTGCGACTCTTGGCTTTACTCATCCTACAGCTCCACTGCTACCCATAAATCTGAACAGTCACTTAACTTGTTATTTTAACTTGGTATAGAAATATTGGACAGGGTGATCTATGCTGTTTTCTGGTCTGATCATTATCTGGTTCTTTTTAAGTGCAGACTTACATTTATGATGTCACCGCATTCTGATTAGTTGTAAATTTTTTTGAAACATAAACAGAGAGACATGATTAGCCATACTTCATCACGATTGCCACTGCTACTCTGGATATTGTCATCACATCTCAGGCATGTTCATAGCCCATCTCATGCATGTTCATAGCCCTCTGCTTGTCAGTAATCATGGCTTGCTCATGAGTACTGTCATATGCAAGGATTGAAGGTTAAAATGTCATTGGCCTAGAACTAACCTGAGTGAAGACAAACTTAGTCTAAATGTCTGTATACAGCATACCAAACAGAAAGCTCATGTAGTAAGGAACTGTTTTTTGTTTTTTGTTATTTTTTTTTTTTGTTTTTGTTTTTTTTTTTTTTTTTGTCCAGTATTTTTAACTAATCATCTGTTTAGGCACTTCGGAGTGGTAGACAGACAGCTTAACTCAACCTCTCTTATTATTCAAAGAACTGTTTCTTCCACATAATGTGAGGAAGCCATGTGTTTCTTGGTGGATAAAGTTACCAATATCAGGGGGGCCTTCCCCAATAATGTGATTAATAAGAGCACCAGTGATACTTAATTTGGGATTCTCAGTTCTGTCTGGTTTGAGTTTATAAATTCACAGGAAAATACTATACTAATCAGTCAGTGGATTATTACAATCCTGCCCAGTAACAAGAAGTCAGAATCAAAGCCTGTACCTTGCATCTCTGAGGTAAAGACTTTAACTATTATGACAACCCCCCCCCCCCAAGTATAATTTTTAAGAAGGCATCATGAGAGTGGTTTCATCTCTATGTTTGACTCAGTATGAACTGGACCTAGGGCCTACCAGTTTTGCAAAACCTTGCCCATATGTTTTGTATCCACTTATTCTCCATAACATTAGCTTATAGTTTAACAAGAGCCTTTTTCTCATCTTCAGCCCTGATCATTTTTTAAAGAATTATCAAACGAGTTCTAATCTCCCTTTTTGGGTAAGGTTATTGAGAAAGTAATGCATACATAGATGTATTCCTACTAGGCATTTCATAATCTCTTTGATACAAATGAGACTGACTTATTTCTAGACTCAGCACTGACACAGATCTTATTCAGGTTCATAGTGGTTGTCTTATGATTTCATTTGGATCCTCCATGGCACCTTGATCAAATAGCTTTTTGTATATTGTGGTTCCTCTGGAACTGCTTGGCTGGTTTGCCTCTTACCTTTTGAGCCAATCACAAAGACAAGTGTTAGGATGAAAATACTCAATATGTTCCTCGTATTGTTCTCTTCTGCAGTAGCCTTAGCTATATGCATTACATCCTGCCACGGATACAACAGTCATCCAGTTTCCAAAGCTTTAAGGCACCTTCCATGCACCTAAACTGTGAAGCAGCTCGAGCTGAGCAGACTAAAAGACAAGTTTGGGTGTGAAGCCCTTTTCTGCCAGCAGAGGGAGGGAGGATGAGCACAGAAAAGACTGCTAGGAGCAACAAAAAATAATTGTCCACACCCGGGCATAAAATAACATACCAAAAGACAAGAGAGAGGGAGAAATGGAGTGGCTACTGCAGCAGTGATCCTTCCCAGCTTGTAGAAGAGATCTCTCACCCAAGAGAGACTCCTGAGATTTTGAAAAAGGCTCTGCAAAGTTAAGCAAGTCATGTAAATATAGAAATATGTGTATACCCTGTAGCCTGCAATGAGCTACAATTGGAGCTTGATACTATGTGAACACTCTAGCTGTAGTGGATAGTCCAAAGGGTAAGGCAGAGAACTGACAATGTGATTCAGACACACAAAACCTTAAGAAACACCTGAAAACTGGATAAATAAGGAAGTGATGATAAGCACTTTTTAAGTTTAGTGTTATCAGGAAACTTGAAAGAAGAAGAAGAAGAGGTAACATGTTGTGAAGTTACATCATTTTGAAACTGAGCAATACCACAACCAGGTGAGGAAAGAAAGATCCAGAAATGGTCTCCAAGCATTTTCTTTCTTTGACACTAGGACCATTGATTAAAACCCATTCCCTACCTGTGAAGGAGTAACTGGTTCTATCACTACTTGGTACAGCATGTGATGAAGAACAGGTGTAAATTAAACATTCTGATCTGCAGGATAAGGAATAACCACCACCCCCCAGAAAGGAGGAATTTCCTCCCACTGCCATTTGCAACCCTGTTGAATAATTTTTCAGAACACATTTGTATGAAACAATCTGTTGCCAAAGAGAAAAATGGAGATTCAGACTTTCTTGAAGAGAAAAGGGGCCTGGGTGGGAGGGAGGGGGGGTCACAAGGATTCTTGAATAGTCATTCAGACTTGTTGGACTGTCCTTGGTTTTGGAAGGTTTGAGACTTCTGTTTGGAACCCTCTTGCCACTTCTTCTTAAATGCCTGTTTACCTAAATTTTTTAGAGATGGTTTATTCTGTTTTTTGCCAAAACTGGACAAGGAGGAAGAAAATTCCTTAGACAGTTTGTAAAAGGAGAGCTGAAAAATCTTAAGAAATTCCCTAGATCAACTTGTCCTTTTCATCATACTTTTTGATCACTTCCACAACAGAGGGGCCAAACACTAAATCTCTTACTAAGGCAGAATTTGCAATCTCATTTTTTTTAAATCATCTGGGAGGTTCTAACAATGTAACCAAGCAAGCTTCTTTAAAACAGTACCAATGACCATAGCCCAGGAAGAAGTATAAATAGAGTCATACCCACACTGTAAACAATGAGCAGCAACCAGTTCAGTTTAAGAAACTGAGTTATTTAAAACATTTTTTTTCACAAGAAGTAACTGTAGATAAAACATTCCTCATACTTTCAAAGTATGTCAGAAAAGACTTTAACAAATGAGCCTGACAATTAAAAATTCTGAAAATCAAAGTTGGAGAACTATACACTTTTTCCCCACTGCCACAGCCACAAGATGACTAGTGCCAAAAACTAAGGACCAACATTAATAATGATACCCCAGGCCCAAGGACTAACCCACAGCTGAAGCTGGAAAAACAGACACTGAGAACATCAGTAGTAACCAAAAAGTAGGAATCATTGAGGTCAAGACAGTCAACAACAAGATCAACTCCAAATCTCTAATCATCAAAGCAAGACCCAGTGCTGACTCAGACATAATAAATATCAAGACTGGTATTCTTGTTACCTGAGGCATGAAATGGGTGTGAATAACTTTTGTGCACTGAGTTTCAAAATAAAATAGCAGTGGACTCCCTATCTCTGAAAGAAAAGGTTGGGAAGGGACACTGGAAGGCCTTACCTTAGTTTAAAAAAGAAATACTGCAATCCTGTTGTAATCAAAATCTATAACAACAGTGGCTGGAGCTTGCCTCAGCTTCAAATGCTTTGGAGTTGAAGGTTCTGACTGAAAAGTTAAAGTGAATTCTTTGTCTGGTCCAGAATCTGATAAGTATGGCATACGTCCTTCCTTGGATGACTGAAATAATGGGCATGCAAGGGTCTCAATGGAACTTGCACAGAAAGATGGGAAAGGGAAATCCTAGGCCTATTTTTTTTTTTTTCGTGGAGGAAAATGTGTTGCCTCTGGGGACTTTGAGATCAACTGTAAGGTAGGCCTTAACACCAAAGAAGTGTCTAGTTTAAAAGAGGCAGACTGAGTGATAAAGTATTTTTCATAAAGATGCAGTCTCAGTTGATCTTACATATGTCTGATTACAGAAGCAATAAACTGCTTGCAGCTAGAACAGTTGCAGACATTATGGTCACATTTATGGTTCCCCCAAGGCACATTATGCACTTGTGGTGATTTTGGAGAGGTATCCTCTTCCTCCACATAACACTTTATAAAAGTCTGTGGTCCATTTTGATACTCAGGCAGCCACCCAAATAGCTGTAAACAAAAAAGAAGGAAAAGGTCTGTTAAGCACACATAAGCTATTAAAATAGGGCTAGGTCCAGAAAAGAGGAAAAAAATCTGACAGGAAAATTTGTCAGTAATTTAAAGAAACCCTTTGGAACGTATAAAGAAGAAAGAAGACAGCTTAGTGTTAAGTGTGAGACTATTCACAATATAGGTATATGACTCTTCTTATGGTAAAAGTGAGTTTCATCTGAACCAAATTAAAGAGCTGAAGAGGCTTGGCAACATAATGCATTATGGGACGGGGGAGTGTTATTTGCTGCCTAGGAAATTTTTATCTGCTGAGTAGTCCTAATGCTTGTAGTCCTAGTCCTGATCATAACCAAGGATGAATCTCCTCTTACCAGATACAATGGTATAAAAACTTAATATGCTAGCCCTGTGATGGACAGGTTTTACAAGTAAAAATAGCCAATAATAAATATTCCATGTTTTTGAATGCCAGGACATGTGTAACTAGATATTTTTTGTTACTTTGGATGTACAGTCCCTGTTCACCAGTATACCTAATGAGAAAGGGGTAACATTATTACAGCAGTATCTGCTGGCTCATAGTTATTTTGATCATAAATTGATAGATTTATTAAGTCTATTCATGGAAGTTGTTTTGGAGAACAACATCTTCATGTTTCAATGTGGCATTTTATTTTTTTAAAGAAGGATGGCGTAGCTATGGGCACTTCTTGTGCCAATAGCTACTCCAACATTGTAATGGCAGCATAGGAAGAAGATGCTTTAGTCAATGGCCCTTTTAAAAAGTCTATAGGTTTTTATTGACATTTCATCAATGACTTGTTTCCGATTTAGGATGGCACTTTAGAAGATTTTGAGTTGTTCTATCAGTTCATTAATAATACTGCTGATTTTCTGAAGTTTACCATGAGCACTCTCTTCATGAAGCTGAATTTGGGTATATGTTAAAACAACGAAAAGTATACATATCGAATGCTCGGATGAGCGAAAATGCATATGATCAAAATCACTATTGTGGGGGGCTGCACCTCCCACACCCCCCTTAAAAATATATTCCAACTCTGAGATCGCACTACAGTGAGGAAAGTGTAAATCTTCCGATCTTTACTGTACCGCGATCTCACAATATCAATGTCGATCATATGTGTTTTCGCTCATCTGAGCTTTTGATATGTATACTTTTCATTGTTTTAACATAGACCCGCTGAATTCTTGCATATTAGAGTGAGGAAGAATGAGAGAGGTGAAGTCAGCACGATGGTACATAGAAAGGACTGCAGTGTTAATAGCTTATTACATCAGAGACGCATGCACCCCTCACATATCTTTGACAGCGTGGTTAAGGGGAAAGGCATGAGGGTTTCCCTGTTATGTGTTAACAATGAAGTGCTCAGGAAAGAGTTGATAGATTTGGAGACTAGGTTTATGGGTAGAGGCTACAGTTGCACAAGAGTAAATGATATTCTTATGCAAGTAGGTGACATGAGACAAAGTGTAGCGAAACCCTATTTGTCAGAAAGTACAGCTACTGATAATAAGGAATAGAGGCGGGACTACTAGAATGCCTGTTCTGTTCTCCAGTAATGTGAGGCCAGTTTTGGAGGTCTGTAGGAAATGTTGGCCCATTCTCACTGCTGATGACATCAGCAAAATTGTATGACCGAATCCTGCTTTTGTATGCAAGAATATGAAATCCCTTAAAAGGTTTTTATGCTACCCTAAGAGACTTCAAGATAGCCATAATGTGAATTCCATGGAAGTTATTTTACCATGCTCAGATTGTAAGTATTGTGACCATATTATTACATCTGGGGAGTTTTATCACCCAGATTTGAATATAAATTTTGTCTTTAGGGTAGATGCTAGTTGTGATACCAAACACATTGTTTACCTGGCCCACTGTGTGGTGTGCAGTTCATTCTACGTAGGTAAAACTGACAAGAGATTCAAGGACAGGATACGGGAACATCTATATTACATCAGGAACATAATGATAAACAGTGTCCTTGCCAAGCATGTGATCGACACTGATTCTACACATCAGTTTAAGTTTTTGGTTATTGATAGAACTGTGTTAGATGGGACGTTAGGAGACATAAGAAATAAGACAGAGAGTAGTGAAATGAGATGCATAGTGTGGTTGAGGGCAGACAACGGGAGGGGACTCAATGATGAAGTCCCATTAAAACCTTTGTTGAAGGCTAGACCCCTTTTTAGGTAGAGATATGTAGGCTTATATCATGGATCGAGTGGGAGTCATTGAATCTCCTAAGAGGCTCTTCAGTTCGGGTGATGCAGCCAGACAAAGGGGGTGGGTTAGTTGTGATGGAGTTGGCAGATTACAACGACAGAATGGAGACAATCTTGTCTTCGGAAAGTTATGCGACTATTTCTTTGAATGAATTGAATGGGCATTTGGCAAGGATCCGTATGTATTTTGAAGATATGTACATGAATGGGTCTATAGACAAGAGTATTTTTAATTATATAGCAATGGCATCCCCTAGGATACCTGTGGTTTTTGGTAACCCCAAGATTCACAAGGATGTCCATCACCCTCCAATGAGACAGCTGGTAAGTGCAAAGGGGAGCATAACTTATGCAGCAGCTAAAGTAGTCGATACTTTATTAAAAAAATATGTTAAACTTGAACAGCACATATCTAGGGATTCCTGGTCCTTTTTGACAAAGGTGAATTCTTTAACCCTTAAACCAGGTGATGTTTTCCTCACCATAGATGTGGTTGATTTGTATTCTTCAATACCCCAAGATATTGCGGTAGATTGGGTAGAGGAAAGGTTATTAGTAAGGGGTGCCCCCAAAGAGGAGATCTCAATGGTGAGAGAACTTTTGGACATAATCCTCACCTGTAATTTTGTGACTTTCAATCAGAAATATTATCATCAGACAAAAGGTGTCCCGATGGGGTCACCATGTGGGGGGAGTGTAGCCAATTTGGTTTTGGCATCATGGGAAAGCAACTATGTGTTCAAGCATCCAGTTATATCAGAGAGAGTACATCTGTATACAAGGTTTTTGGATGATATTTTCATCGTTATGGAAGGAAATAGAGAGGTAGCTGACAGCTTAGTGCATGACTTGAATATTTCATCTGAATTTTTGAAATTTACCTGGGATTACCAGGAAAATAAGGTCACTTACTTGGATGTCAAGTTAATTAAATCATCTGAAAATGGATATATGGTGGCCAAGATTTATCGTAAACCTACGTGGTCCAATAGCTACCTACATTTTGACAGCAATCATCCTTACCATCAAAAACGTGTGATCGTGAAAGGACAATTAGTCCGAGCGGCTAGGATGGTTACCTTGTATGCTGATGTTTTGTTGGAAATGGAAAGAATTAAAGAATTGTTTTCCAACAGAGGCTACCCGACCCCCATGTTGGTAGAACTGATAATGGAGGTAAAACATAAGAGAAGATCTGGTGTTTACCAACCGCTCTTGGAGTCACATCAGGGGGTATTAAATGTACATAATGAGTCAGAAAATAATTCTCGGTGTGGCCAAGGATGAACACAGGATAGCAGCAGATTTCTTCAGCTCCACCAATTTCACAGCACTGACAGGAAATAATTACTTTAAAAATTAATTTATGAAGTAATTTTATGTTTGGAATATCTGTTTCTTGAATAATATCTAAAAAAGAAAGAAAATTTCAATAATATTCCTGTCAGAAAATACTTTGGAAATTTCTCTGTCAGCTCCTCTGTTTGAAATGAGTTCCAGTAAGACAAATTCTCAAGATTCCAGCATCAAGAAAGAGCTTCAGTCTCTGATATCTACAATTCAGCAACTTACTACCAAAATGGACAAACTGGATACTAAAATTGATAACTTCATAGAAAAAACTACAAAACAAATAGATTTGTTACATCTAGACTTGCAACAACAGAAGACTCAGATTACAGGCATAGAAGAGACTGTAAATGACATGGAGAATAGAATCCAAGAAGAAGAAATCAACATTGAGTTTTTGCTGAAACAGAACACACATTTACAAGCTAAACTTGATGACCTGGAAAATAGATCTAGGCACAATAATATTAGGATTTTTGGACTGCCAGAAAATATAGAAGGTAACAATATTACTTCTTTTTTAAATACATGGCTCCCCAAAACTTTAGACTTGCCAGAAGTATTTTCTTTTGGTATTGAAAGAGCCCATAGATCCATATCTAATTTTAACTCTAACAAAAAGTATCCTAGATCAGTTATAGTTAGATTTCTATCATCCTATGACAAAGAGATGGTACTTAAATCTGCATGGGCTAAAGCACCTGTTAAAATTAATGAGGCAACTGTGCGTTTTGACAATGACTATTCTTCCTTGGTAATAACTAAAAGAAAAGTTTTTCTGCCATTAATAAGAGAGCTTAAGAAAGCACAGTTTAAAACCTACCTTCTGTTTCCTGCCAAACTAAAAATCTTTCTACCTGATGGCCCTAGAATTTTTGAAGACTTAGACTCTGCATTGCTGTATATCAAAAATAAGATTTTAGATAAAATAGAGGAAATGGAATGGGCTAGTCCTTCATTAAAGAGGTTGGCAACAGAAGCTTCTTGGAAGACTTCAGAGAAGAAAAAGACTAAAAACAAATGACTTGTTCTATGTTTTTCTTTTTCTCTCTCTTTTTTCTTCACTATTAATCTCTTTAAATACAGTTACTGCATCTCCAGAAAGCCACAAATATTCTGAAAAAGATTTAATCAAAGTTATTTTCTGTGTACAAAGAACTGTTTTGTTTCATAAATAGTCAAAATATATGAGGAACAAATAACAAGCTATCAATCAACTTGTTTCTCTTTGTGATAAAGAGACCCAAGGTTAGTAATTTGATACATTTTTTTTCTCTCTTCTTGTTTTAAATAATGACATTCTTTCTAGATTATGCATTCAGTAAGGGGTGGGGGAGGGCAGGGAGAGAAGTATGATGAAAATATGATAAGTGGAATAATAACTTATTAACTCTTTTTAAAATATATATATGCTGTTTAAATACTGTTGTTAATTATTTTGCCATGATTCTATTGCTTATACTTGTTTACAAATAATCTGTCATGATTTAATTACTAATAATTAGAACTAAATAGTAGTAAATAATATGTTTCATATCTATCTTTATTAATATAAACAGCAAGTAATATTCCACTGTAGATACTTTTTATAGCTTCCTTTTTATCTTTTCTCTTTCTTCTCTTACTCTTTTTATTTTATTTTCTCTCTCTCTCTTTTTCTTTCATATAAGTACATTTACATGCTTTTGATAATACTGATACATGTATATAATAAGATTTCTATAAAAATTGAATTGGGGCATAAAAAATAGTTGTATTATATATTAATAACTGTGGGCTTAGTTTCACTGTCATAGAGACTGTAATAACTTGTAAAATACTTCGCGAAGGTTTTACTCTGTTTAGTTTCATTTGTATTGCTAGATGAATGTCAGTCACTTGCATTTATTAAAATTCCCGCCAGAATGTTAAGGGAGACAATTTGGGATGTGGGTTACCTCGTGAATAGTGTCCTCGAGTTGCTTTAAAAGCTTCAACACTCAGAATTCACGCAGAGAAGCTGAATGCAGTCAATTTGAACTTTGACCCCTGAATTCACATTGACACATCGCAGATTCAAGAAGAACACTCTACCAGGAAGTAGAACTGCTGCAAATGCGACTCTGCGATGGAAAATGAACTCTATAAAATTTAAATGTGAGTTATTTTTTATAACTACTTACTTATTCATGTTATAATTTATAAAATATGAAAGTTATAATGATTTTAAATGATTCAGTATCCCATAGTAAGCAAGTGTGATATTTTAGAAGGCATAGAAAGTAAAACATATAAACATATGTTTTTGAAAGTTTACATGACTGCAACATATTAATGTATGTAAATACTTATGATTTAAACATATATAATACTACAATTCATTTGACTTATCTAACTGACAAGCATAAATATCATTATGATTTTATCTTAGAAGAAGCTGTCATGTGACATATTTTAAAGCAGCAGTTCAGATATATAAAATATAGATGGCTTTCTTCACAATGATTTAAGTATATCTTGGAATTTACATAGCTATGCAGTATGATCTATAACCATATTTATGAACATAAATATTTTATTTAACTGGCAATAATAAGTATGAGAAAAAACTTTGATGCAAGTAATTTAAAGTCTTTTAGAAGCTGTTAATTGCATTTCTATGACAGAAAATAGGAATATCCTAATATATGTAATGTCTGAACCATAATAGCCTAAGTTATTGACTCTTAATGAACATAAGAACTTATTTTTACAAACTTTGAATAAATTAATATGTAGATATGCCCTTTTTTTCTCTCTCTCTCTCTTTCTCCTTCTCACTTCTTTTCTTTCTCTCTCTCTTCTCGGTTCCCAATATCAAGTTTATTTGAATGCTATTTGATTATAAATGTATTATACTAAATAGATGTACATACTAGTATGAATTGTTTCTAAAAGTTTCTATTTGTTTATATGATGCTGATTTATCAAATGTTTAGCTTTGTCTTACTAAATAATCTAATTGAAAGAGGTTAACTTTAGTTAATAATAACCAGTATTAAATTGATAAGGTGGCAGCTGAGGTACTGCTGCTTAGGGTAGGGGGTTAACTTGAGTGGTATGTGCTACTCAAAGTTGGAGTTTTAACTCAGGCTGGGTGCAAGGTTTAATCCTTATATTATTTTCTTCTGTTTACTGTTGTTTGTATATAGTTCTGACATCCACAATACATTTTATAAACTCATTGTCACTACAAACAAAAATTAAGCTTATACAAAATCCCATAAGAGTTTCAATAAATACAGCTATATTTAAAGGTACACCTAAAGGAGGAGGTATAACATTACTTATTTTGTTAATTGTTATTATGTTTATAAGTTTTATATGTTTTAAAAATGCCAAATGACTTCTCTAAAAGGAATTTCTTTAAACATCAATGGACTGAATAATCCATGTAAAAGGGCAAGCTTAATGAGATACATTAATTTACATAAGGCCAACTTAGTATTCCTTCAAGAAACACATCTCCTGAAAAAAGATATTGATAAATTAGCCACTAATAAATATACAGTATTAGTTAGTTCAGAGCACACTCAGAAAAAAGGCAGTGGCTATTTTATGGAATAAAAGTATGCCCATACCTAAAACTATTAAGTCTTATGAAGATGATAAAGGAATGTTTTGTATGGTTACAATACAAATTAATGGAAAGACATATACATTAATCAATGTATATTGGATACTAGGAATTGGTATTAATACAGTGAAATACCATCTTAATAAGATCATATCATTCTCTATAGGAGATATTATTTTAGCAGGTGACTTTAATTGTATCCTACATGAAAAAGATACTACTACTATAGGAAAAAGGAAAATTCCATCTAATGCAAAACATTTAAAGGATTTTGTTAATTCTTATCATTTGAATGATATTAATAATCAGATAGACTCAAAATCATTACCATACACCTTTTTTTCTAACAGATATAAAACTTATTCAAAAATTGATAGAGTCTTTATTTCTAACCAGATGGTAACAGAATTAATTAATTCTAAAATCATTTTGTGTCCTATATCAGACCATAATTCAATTGTCTTTGAGTTCATGATAAAAAGTACTTACAATGTTCAGATCAAAAGGATACCAGCATACTTAACTCAACTAAAAGACTATAAAGATTATATACTTTCAGAAGTGCAACATTTTTTAGACATAAATAATACTCCTGAAGTCTCCATTGTTTATGTTTGGGATGCTTTAAAATCATATCTATATGGACAAAGTATCAGATGGTATAATAATAAAAGGAAATCTTGGGATAAGGAATTATTAGATATTCAAAGTAAATTAGACTCTTATAAGCATAATAATAAAGAAAATATTATGGACAAAAAAGTCATTGAAGAAATAAACAAACTAAATGAGAAATACAAAGAAATTTTTACTCATAAAGTTAAAATAACTTTAGAGAAATACAAGTTTTGTCTTACTCAATAAGTCCCAAATACTTACATAGACTTAAAAATAAAAAAAAAGGTTGAATAAGCAAAATCATATCAAAGAAATTTTCTCCCTAAGGAAAAAGAAGAATGTTTCTAGTCTACCAGAAATATTAGATGAATTTAGAAATCACTTTCACAAAATTAATCATAATAACATTAACATGGAACCTAAAGATAAAATAAAGAAATTTATAACTACAAACATGAATAAAAACTTAATAAACAACAGACTAAACTATTGGATAAAAATATTTCATATACAGAGGTTGTTACACAAATAAACAAGCTTAAATCAAACAAAGCACCAGGTAATGATGGTATTATACCAGAGATATATAAAATTCTTTCTAAAAGTACATACTCATTAATACATAAGGTTTTTATTTTGGCCTAAAATGAGTTAATAACTCCCCCATCTTGGCAATACACATTTATTTCGCCAATTTTAAAACCCAATAAAGATCCAACTAGATGCACTTCATATCGACCCATTTCATTACGTAATGTTGATTATAAAATGTTTATGAGTATTTTTGCTGATAGATTGAAGACAATCATCCCAGGCATTATAGATATAGATCAGACAGGCTTCATTGTAAATAGAAATACTTTTGATAATATAAGGAGAACTCTAACATTAGTTGATTTTGCAAATAGGAGAAAGAATGATTTAACACTTATTAGTCTTGACATAAGTTCAGCATTTGATTCAATAAGTTGGGACTACTTGTTTATCTTACTGAAGTGCACAAACTTTTCAGATGCATTTGTAAATCTAATTGAACATTTATATAAAGGAGCATTGGCTTACATTAAGATAGGAACATATGTCTCACAAAAATACCCATTTTAAAGGTACAAAACAAGGGTGTCCACTCTCTCCATTATTATTTACTTTAATAATGGAGCCTTGGGCTAATCTGATCAGAAACAGTACTGATATAGAAGGATTTGATATAGATGAAAATACAACATCTAAAATTCAACTTTTTGCAGATGATGTTCTAGTTACATCAGCAGGATCTAATTCTTCTATGCAGTCCCTATTTGATAAAATGATGAATTTTAAAAATATTTCTGGTTTAATATTTAATGAAGAAAAACTAAAATACTACCTATATATACACGAAAAAATGTTCTCATTAGTGATTTTAGTAAATATATACCCAATTCAGGTCAGATAACTTACTTAGGTATAATATTAACTAAGGATATCAAATCTATTATACATAATAATTATAGTACCTGTCTTCTTAATATACAAAATCTTTTCAATACCTGGAATAATATGTTTTTTACTATGGAAGAGAGACTTACAATTATTAAAATGATAATATTCCCTAAGATATTATACTTAATACAATCAATAATACTCCCACCTACAAAAATAATTATCAAGAAATTGAATACACTAATGTTAAATTTCTTATAGGCACCTAATAGACCTAGGATTGCATTAAAGAAACATACTAATAGCTGGTCTCAAGGGGGTATTTCTTTTCCAGACTTTAACTTATATACTATCTCTTCTATTATAAAAGTTATTACTTTGTTAATAGATCAGTCATATGTTGCAAAATGGAAAGATTACTGGGAACTAATTAGTATTCACTTCATGAAAATCTCTTTAACACATAAAAATATGATTGTAAATAACTCCACGTTATGGTTACTAAAATAATTTTGTACTTCACCTATTACACCAAAATATATAGTTAGTTATCCATTAAACATTGTTATTAGTTATCGTAATTTTATATTCATGCATCCTAAGTATAAGGAATGGAATTTTATTATATTCCCTATAATGTATACACAAGGTATGCTTTTGTCATCCACTTCTGAAAGAACTCATTTAGTCACAGAAAATGATTTAAAGTACTGGTATCAGTTGCTATCTGATAATAAAGTTAAAAATTTAGACTTCTTAAAACAAGAATTTGATCTGAGAGAAACTTGTTGGTTAGAAGTTCAGACCTTTAGACAACATCTTATTAATAAAATTGATTTAATGTGTATAACAGTTAAAGAATCTATTCCAACACTGATTGATTACTTGATATTAAATTTACAACATAAAGTTTCTGATAAAGGTAAGCTTTCATACATACATAAAATTATCAGAGAAGAAACTTATTACAGTGTAGATACCTATTGGAATTATTTCACTTCCATTAATGGTGAATCACCAAATCAACAAGATAAACAATATATATTGGAATCTGCCTATAAAACTACTTCTTCCATTATTTGGAGACCTTTTACTTGGAAATTTTTACATAGATCCTTTTATACACCTTTGTGATGAATACAATAAATAATAAAGACAATCTATGTAAAAGATGTAATGTAGAAATTAATGCTGATTGGGCACATATGTTTTATGACTGTATAAAATTGAAAGAATATTGGAAGTCAATCAATGATTTTTTGCAGGCTCTTTTTACAGATAATTTCATTATTTCTAAATCTCTTATATTATTCAACACTCCTGTTCCTCAAAGTGTTAAAAAGGTTAAGCTTCCCTTGTTATGATCTATTCTAGCAGTGGCTAAAAAATAATAACCAGAAATTGGATTTCAGATACTCCTCCTTCGTTTAATGAATTTAAAAATGTTATGACTGTAGTGTGCCATATGGAATTGATGACAATAAAATCAAGAACTACTAGAAAAACATCTTACTATATTATATGGGATACTTTACAAAATCTGTTAAAAAAATCTTAGCTTCAATAGCATGGTATTTTAGTTTAATTAATTGATTTGATTGTAGTGGATGTCTTTGTAAATACTTTGGTTATTTTATTGAATGTTATAACCATTTCTGTTTTAATTACTTGTATAAAATTGTTATGATATTTATTTTGTATGTTAAAAACAAATAAACTTGTTTTAAAAAAAAAAAAGAAAATAATTCTCAGCTTATCAATCAGTCCATGAGGTTTGTAATGACCTATAGTTTGGATGCTCCAGGAATAAGTTCCATCATTAAAAGATTTTGGGCTATTGCAATCAGTGAGTTTGATGGGTTATAGCAGTTAGGTCAACAGGTAAAATTTACCTATAGAACAGAGCCAGGCCTAAAGAATATTTTAGAAGGTTATTCGGGAGTAACTAACACAAGACCTGGAATGTTCACATGTAATTCATGTAGATATTGCAGATTTGTTAAAACGGGGCTCCAACTCCCTATACGTAATAGCATTTATACAGTAAAAGGAAGATACAATTGTAAAAGTTCCCATGTTATATATGTAACAGTATGTAATTCCTGTCCGAGTTTTTATGTGGGGAAAACAGACAGGAAATGATGCCAACGTATATACGAACATTCTTATGCTATAAAGAAGAATAAGGAAGAAAATGCCCTGGCTAAGCATATTCGTGAGCACCCTGAGCATGGTTTTAGTTTCATGGCAATTGACCATATTAACCTCAAGCATGGAAGGGGGATGGATTCACTTTTGTTAGAAAGGAAGGAATTGCATTGGCAGCTGAGACTCAGAGATTTGTACCTCCGAGTCTAAATGGCATGCTGTCAGTAGCATGTATATTAAAGTTAAAGAGCCTGGAGAGGTAGTCTCATTGACTGTCCGACACCCCTTATTTTAGTCTTAAATGTCGCTTATGGGAAATTTTGCGTATATCCATGTATTTTATGTCACTATATTTATTTTAGAAATTGTAGTTAATTGTAGGTTAAAGTATGATTGATATTTTATCAATGTTATTTCAGTAGTGACTTTTTTTCCATTTTTTCCCTTTTTTTAGAAAATGTTTTTTATGTATGTATTCATGGTTTATTGCAATGTTTATTTATATCTTAGTGTGATATTATTAAAGTAAGGAAAGAGACAGGATAATGTTCATTATATGTAGTGATGTTGTATCCCTTTAAAGGTGAATTAAGGGAAGTGATGTCATGGATGTAAGAGTTTAAAGGTCAAGGTTGCCATTTTGTAACTTTGTGTAGATACATTTAACTATTTCTGAAGAAGTTGGTCTTGGGACTGACAAAAAGCTATATTTTTAAGGCTTAAATAAATTGGTGGATTTTTACAGAGACTTTTATTTGACTTCGACTATTTGGATTATTATCTGGCTGACAGACTTGCTGCATTGTAGTTTGGTTCGTTTCTAGGATTCCTTTTGGGAGCTTCCAGGCCATCTGTTTCTTTTTGTGTGGTTCAGAAGTTTGTTTGAGTTTTCATTTTCCTATTGATAGAACTGTGTTAGATAGGACGTTAGGAGACATAAGAAATAAGACAGAGAGTAGTGAAATGAGATGCATAGTGTGGTTGAGGGCAGACAACGGGAGGGGACTCAATGATGAAGTCCCATTAAAACCTTTGTTGAAGGCTAGACCCCTGTTTAGGTAGAGATATGTAGGCTTATATCATGGATCTATGCCATTGTAGTATTTTTTTATACGTATATTTGTATATTTTATATATACTGTTTTCATATTTTTACGATTTTATATTCCCTAGAAATATTTTTGGGAATATATATTTTTAGGAATATATTTCTTTGCAATGTTTTTATTTAGATGTTAGTGTCATTTGCATCCTAGAGTGTTCATTAGGATTGTTTCTTTTTAACATTTGTTATCCAAATTGATGTTAATTAGTTCTCAGTTTATTTCAATTACTTGTTAGGATGCTGTGCTCTTTTGTTATATAAAGCATGGTTTGCCTATTTTGCATTGAAACTCTGAGGAAGCAGTACCTAAACTGTGAAAGCACTTACATCTTTATTAATAAACGATTAACCTGGATTTGGCATAATTTTGCACTGCTCTTTATTGGATTACTGGATTCCATAATCTCAGTTAAAATATAGAAGAAAAGTTTAGAGCAAGGAACTGGAATATTGCAATATCAGTGTAATGATGCCCACCACCTAGTAATTAGAAACAATATACACCCGCGGTAGTGCAACGGTAGCGTTGCTGCCTCACAGCAAGAGGTTCTCCCGTTCGATTCTCGGCTGGAGTGCGGGGAGTGCCTTCTGTGTGGAGTCTGAATGTCCTCCCCATGGTTGAGTGGGCATTCAAAAGACATGCGTAAATGGACATGCCTTCGTTGAAGGTTGAACGTCGAGGTGGCACCTCGGCGTTCGTAAAAATCTACTGCCAATCATTAGCAGACCGGAGTTCAGCTGTGGCAACCCCTAACCGTGAAAAGCCGAAAGACAACAACAACATTGTTCAGAAACAAGTCTATGGGCTAGTAAAAATAACATCAGGATGATATGCACATGCTGTAGTGCTGCAAACAGAGTACATCTGCTTTGTTGGAAAAACACAGTTTAAGGCACAAGGCATTGACAAGTCTCATTATACCTTCACGGTGTGTCTGAATGCTTGTTAAGGAATCTGGCAGAGTCATTTATAGAGTGAAAGCAATGAAGCTAAGTATCCTGACAGCCATGTTTAGCCTACAGAATTTCCAAGATATATGGTTTTTTAAGAGGATTCCACCTCAGTTCTCAAGGTACAGTAAACTGCACAATGTCACACATAATCTAGCACACTTAAGGGGAGTAATAAAGGCCATTCATAGTGCCATGAAGTGTACAGCAGTGTGCTACCAATACACGGCCACATACACATCTGACCACACTTTGATAAAGAACGTTTGACTTCCTTATTTCATTATTTATTTATTGTAATGTTGATAGCACTCATGAGTCACTGGCTAGCATGGATAATAATATTCAATTTCTCATCACTTAAGTGGGCTGTAGAATTGAAAGCTGAGATAAACAGAAGATTAAGGTTGTCCGTGATCTTTTTAATACACAATCTTAATTCTAATCAAGTTTCAACTTGCAGTATAGCAGTACACCTCAACATTTTACTGGCAGACAGCTAAATATTGAATCCATTAAAAGTTGAATCTTTTAGTGGACCTAGTCTGTCTTGATCTAAAACTCATTAGTTAAATAATGCCATATTTTTTGGATGTAATGAGGATAAACTAGTGTGAAGAAAATGAATTCTCTAGAATGTCCAAAAGCATGTCACCTACAAAAAGAAAAAAGGGCATGTTGTCCATGCACTGCAAGAGATGCATTAATGCATTATTCACTGTGCTACACAGGCTAATGATATAAATGAATAACAAGATGAGGTCAAGGCCTAGTCCTGCGTTACCTCCCCCACTCTTAATGTAGGACAAAAATTTGGGGCTGCTTTTTCCATCTTGCCACTTGAAAATAGTATGGTGAAAAGCTCTGAAATAAAAGCCAAGTGGTATAGTCAAACTGAATAGTTTCAAGCTTTCTCTGGAGAAATGAATGATCACTGAAATCAGAAGCCTTCAGTAGGTGAAGAAAAAAATGTTTCCATTTTTTTCTTGCCCATAATCTGTAACTCTCCGAACCTGAGCAGCAGCATTTAATTATGTCAAGTACAAGATCTACCCATCATTGAAAATATCATATAAACCACCCTATAGGAATGCAGGTCTCATGCTAATGTATTAAAAAGGTTGTTTATTTCATTAGGCATAAATGTAAAAGCTAGAAAGAAATGTTGGACTAACACTCTGTATGGGTTCTTCTATTGTGTTTCCTGCCCAAGAATCCTAGTCACTCATGTTCATATAAAACTGTTCTGTGATTATAGCAGGCAATATCAGAAAGCATAAAGAAAGTCACATTTTTAAGTGGTCCGTTATCAGTATGTTAAAATGAAGTCAATAATGGAGAACACTGGACTGAAATAGTGTGTTTGCATGATGGTTGGAGTGTTAACATAGTTCTACACATGGCAGTCCTGACATTTTAAATCACAATCTCAAATACACTATTTCGCAGTCATTTAACTTCAGAAAATGTATCAGCATTAATAGTACTAATAATTAAAAGTGCCCCTGATTATTTCTGGATACAAATGGGAATTAAGTTCAGTCCAGTGCTCTTTGTTATCAGACTTGAAGTCATTGCTGTTTTTCTGGAAGGGGAATAATAATGAATAACATCTAGGAGTCAATTGAGCTAATGACTAAAAGCTTTAGTTTTATTCTAGCAACAATTTTAAATAGTTATATATTCCAATGTTCTCCTTTACAAACACATTAATTAGAAATAATATTGTTTATATATTTATTTGTTTTAATAATATTGTTCTATATTGTTAGAGTTGTTTACTTCAAGAATGAATGTAAAACATCGCACAATATAGATGAAAATTAATAATTAACTACAAGTATATTTCTCAAAAATCTCATTTATATTATCTTTGTAAAATTGTCGCTAGAATATAATTTAATAAATAAACACACAATTATAGTGCAGCATTATATTCTGAAGAATAAGTATTTTAGATGTGTGCACAGCATTAACAGAGAGCACCGGCTATCGTGATTTAAAATGTTCAGACATCAGCGCACATGTACAAAAGTATGCTTCTGCCATAACATTTCAAACATCCTGAAAAAGCATGATCTCAGTCCAGTTTTCTCCATTATTGCCACAGGATATACATTTATCATGAAATATTAGTCTCAAGATTATTATTATATTATTATTATTATTATTATTATTATTACCACTGTAATAACTGAGAACACTGGACTGAGTGTAACTCGCGTTCATGTTCATAGACATCAGTTATGTTCAGTCCAGTGTTTATAATCAGAAGAATATACAATGTGCTAATTCCTTGGAAGTGGTACAACTACTTAATTGACAAAAGAAGCATCCTAGTTACATGTGAAACTGAATTAAACTAACCTGTTTGTAAGAATTCAAGGTGTCAAAATAAATTGCTGGCAAAGAGGATTTAAGAAAAATCTAGACTCTCCAGCTGTTATTAGTGAAAGCACATACAAAAGCCCTCCTATTCTTTACTGAATATAGCAAAAATGTAAACGTTTAACTTAAGTGTATCAGCTAAGATAATATTAGCAATATTTCCTTGTGAAGCTGTCTTAAATGCATTTAGTCTAAGGATTGTTTCTTTTGCCAAAATGTAACTCAATAGCCTCGTATACGGAAAAGAAAATGTCACCTGAAATGAAATGTTCCCAGAATGTGATCAAAAGAATGCATTCCAATAACTACATTAAAAAGATGATAAATATTCCTTGATAAGTAATCTGGCCATGGTACTTTCCTTCTGCTAATTCTTTTCTAATTATTTATACAAATTCTTATCCTTACATTAATAAATGTGAAGATCATTTACCATTCTGTGTCATAACATGAAATATTCAGCACATTGCACAATGCTAATGGCAATAAACTTCACTGTGTGCATGAAGAATTATGTAAGAAATCTTCAGTGCATATCAAGCACAAACAATAACTCACAAATGAATGTGCATTTAATGAAAAACAGAAGCTATTATGAATGTGGGGGGGGGTGACCTCACAGTGCTAAGGTGCTGATTATGTCATAATATTAACAGACCATTTTTCTAATATATACATACATATATATGTATGTATATATATATATATATATATATATATATATATATATATATATATATATATATATATATATATAATAAAAAACATATGCATTGGTTATATCCTATGGAAAAACATTGCTGAAATAAAAAAACATTTTATTTTTACTTTCTTATGTATTAATGCTGTTACAAATACAGTTACATAAAGCGTTGCTTTTCACATTTCTCTGGCATAACACTGAACTTCAAATTTCACATACTAATAGTGCTGATGAATTTATTTTATTTTATTTGTAATTGTTAACTGGGATAGAACACTGATTCACATGGACCTTTTTCAGACTCATTCCAGGATCACTGCCTGGTTAAGTGCAAACGGAGATGGAAGGAATTAAACCCTGTACCCTTTGACTACAGGAAGCAACCTCTTCAACAGTTCAAAGACTTAACTTTCTGCCAGACTGTCAGAATTTAGGCAGCAGATCTGTTTATCAGCTATTAACTGTGTTCATAAATTATACTATTTCAGATATAGTACTGTTTCATGACATTTACATTATATTAAATCAGTCTGACATATTCATTTGCTTGTTCTGATTACAGACCTTAAGGAAGCTGTGATTCTCAATGCTAGTTTGCAATATTAACAGCAAAGAATTTGAAGTATAGCAAGCTAGATAGATAGACATGGATACAGATATATATGCATGTATGAACTCACATTTTTTCCCTATACATCGCAATCTACTCAAGTCAGTTAATGAATAAATGATGAATGTTGCCGGAAAAGCAATCAGTGATTTTTGCACACAACATAATGCTTCTCTCCCACACAGGCACACAATTTCTGCCTATTAGTTTTACACACATTGTATTAGTTAGTATTCAGTTTTAATTCCAGACAGTTTTATTAGAATGCTGTCTTGCTTTTAAAGCAGCATTTCAACCTTTTTAGCAACTTGTGCTGTACTTCTGCTGTTCAAACATAAAGCAGTACATCCTCAGCTTCAGGAGGAATCGACTCATTTAACTGATACTTTCAACTAGCAGATTCATGCACATCTTTTCATTTTGTAAACTTCATTCAAAAGGTCTTTTTCAGAAGGAGCACTATAATATTATGCAATCTCTAAAGGAGACACGAATTTTGCTCTTAATTTTTCAGAATTGTCTTATAAAGTTGCTTATTTTTCCTTTCTTTTCTCACCTCCTTCTCTCCATATATTCAAAAATTATTGAAGAAAGCAGAACTTTAACCAGTGAATATCTATGATGATTTCAGTTTGGGCATCAGTATTTATATTACTATTTTTCTGCATTATTAAAACCGTGTTTCATTGCCTGTTATTTAATTTTTTTTATTTTTTTTTATTGGACTGAACCTAAAAGCAGTCCAATGTGACCACTACTCTAACCAGGTCAACAAACTAAAACTAAAAATAAATAAATAAAAAATACTTCATTACATGCTGCACATACCTTAGGTGAACATTTCTAAATGTTGTTAGTATTCATTTTATCAATAGATTCTTTTTTAATGGTTCAGGCATACTTAAGTCTTTAAGTACTACCAGACTTTCAAGATTTTAGACTCTCAGTGTAAAATATGACCCAGCAAATAAACTGTTGGCAAAAAAAGGATCATAAAGTTATGGACTTCTTTTTGCACTGCTGTCAATGCATCTTATTCTGGGGTTGAGAAATGGAACTACATCTGTATACTACCTCCTGAAACACTGTATCTAAGGTAATAGAAGTGTTTATAATAAAGTTTAATTGCCCTATGCAACATATATTTTAAGTAAACATTTTAAATGTACTTAGCTGTAATCTTAACAGTGTTCTCCTTTTTATTGTTTCAGAGGCATTTTGGCAGCTACTTGCTGTCAGCCTTGTGATCTTTTAGACTATCAAGGTATGAAACTGTCCTAGCAGAGATTTCAGTGACATCATGCACTTTTTTGGCTGCACTGTGTCAGCCCTGTGCCTGCCATCCAGTACAGTCATTATAGTGGCTATGCCTGTTTATTCTAGGCAATGGTGCAAAGCTCAACCATGGCTTGACTGTCATCCAAACAGCCATTGTGGTTTATTTCTTACATCAAGCTGCAACCAGTGAAGCAGAGAATGGGCAGAGAGAGGACATGTCACTCACTTATGTAACTAGTTAAACAGCCAAGCTTTCCTTGTAGGCATCACACTGATGCAAGTCTACTCCAGTGATTCACCGATAGGCTTAGGTCCCCAGAATCTGCCCCCCCCACCATCACCACCCCAGAAACAGGAAATCAAGCTAAACCACACCATTCATCTCTGCCACAGACTGGCTCCTCCAGCACCTGGGTCTCTCATCAAACCATGGTAACTGAGATCATAGATTGAGCTATTATCCCTCTTGCCATGAAGCTGGTACACTTCATAATAACTGCTGAAATTAATTTTTTAATCAGAAAGAAATATCCAAACATGCAACCTAAAACTAGTATGTTTCATCATCCCACACTCCTATCCATTTCTAAGTCATATAGGCTTCGGTTTTGGCAGGATAACAGGCATTTCCTCTTTAACTGCAAGAAGAAAATTTTTCAGAAAGGAATCAAAGAAAGGTCCCTCCTATATCTCCTGATGGCTGAAGACATGAATCTCTGCATGCAAACCTTAGTGGGGATATGGATCTTCTAAGCACAAAAAAGAAAAAAAAAACATAAAATCAGCACAAGTAAATACAAAAGTAAATTATAGTAAATAAAAAGATAAAACACCAACTTAGGACACAGAAGAAAGGCTCTGTGGGAATGGTGCTAAACAAGTAACTCTGATAACCATGGGGTGGTGATTTTCTTGCAGACCTTCAGGATAATGTGGTCTATCTCCATTTGCAACCTGTCCCTAGGCAGAGAAATTGTCTCATCTGTGAGCTGAATCTGTCTGGATTCAGAGGCTCTCCTCTTCAGGTCAGAAATGAAAAAGGCCACTGCCAGTGCCTCAAAGGTTGACAAGAAAGAGAAACATCTGGAACACACTGGGATCAGGGAAGGCTAGCAACCCACGGATGAATCAGAGGAATGTTCTTATAAGTGTACCACACCTCAGTGCTTATGCTGTCCAGGAACAGCTTAGTTCCTCCACTCACATAACACAACATGAGACCAAGAAGGATGCTAAGAACTTCCAAAATGAAAACCTTCTAGAAATAGGTACGGGATTTCAGGGATAACAAAAACAGTTTATACTGGGGGACACTGTTTTAGAGGATATATTTAGGGGCATAGGATTGGAATGAAATGTCAGCTGTGGTGGTGCAACAGTTAGTGTTGTCACCTCACAGCAAGAGGTTCTCTGGTTTGATTCTTGACTGGAGCACCTTCTGTGCAGACTCTGCATGTCCTCCCTGTGGTCGAGTGAGTTTTAAAGGTATGCTGATAGGTGCGTGTATGTGTGTGTGCCTTTTGTGAAGGTTGGACGTTGGGCTGGCAACTTAATATCATAAAAAAAACACTGTCAATCAATCTGTGGACCAGTGATCAGCTGTGGCAACCCCTAACCAGGAAAAGCCGAAAAGGAATGAAATGAAAGGAGTAAAATGACAGAATGTAGTCCTTCATTTTGACAGCACACTAGTGGACATGAAGACAAAAATAGAACATCAGCTAGACTTTTCATAAAAATAAAATAAACTTACCACATCCACAAGACAACATTCACAAATCCACACAAATACAAACACACACATATACACACATCTCACCCAGCATTTAACATCCACACATACACAGACACACCAAAACACTTAGAAGCACACTGGTTACATGGAGGGAACCCCTACACACCCCAAAACTACTATTTATAGTAAAGTGTATAGCACATTGTAAATTTTCTTTATGGATAATTCTTGTCATAAGAAAATCAAGCCTGAGTAGTAAGATGAACTAGATGCAGGGGCATTTATATGTTAAGTCACTTAACTTATTTCCAAAGGGTTTTAGTATGTTGAGGGGTGAGATTCTCAAGAGATGTTTATGGGGTTCAAAAGACCATACTTTTTATTTTTGGGTTTTAACAGTAAGCATTTTAAGTGGAATTCTGTGCCAGAAATAACGACAATCTGTTTGGATATCCATTTAAAACACTTTTTGTAGTTTTACCTTGTTTGAGAAGGAGTATGTCATCTGCAAAACTCTTAAAGATCTGGAGTTATTTTATTTATAAAAACAGAAATAATATAACTGCTCCTAAGACAGAACCCTGTGTTAGTTCTATAAGCATGTTTCAAGCTGAAGAAAATGTATTAGACAGTTGTACTGCTAGTTTCCTACAGACCATTATAAGCCAGTCAAAGGGCCCTTTTGAGATTCCCAGGTGGTAGATATTGGAGTGTCACTGAGTGGTCAGCTAAATCAAATGCATTTTTACTGTCTTCACAAATGAAAATATGTTACTGCCACTAAAATGAGTAGCTATAGTACTGCAATCCTTTGTTTGAAGTGACCTAACAGACCATGTCTGTTGATGAATTCAATTATTTAATTATATTTTAGTTTTCCTTGTAATTTTGCTAGAGGATGTAATTCAGGAATTGGTCTAAAGTCAGCAGGACTAGTGTGGTGAGTGATTCATGGAAATGGGGTATAGGGGGTTTGCTTCCCATCTGTGAGTGTCATGAGTGACAAGCTGTATATGTAGCATAAATACTAAACATGTAAGGCTAATATATATTTTTAAGAAATCTAGGTCGTGTCTGTTTCAGTACAGTGCACTTTAACGGTTAAAGAGTTTTTAGAAGTAATTTAAGAATGTATTGCTTTACTTATGCTGAAAAGTGCTAGACTCTTTCAGTTGAGGAATTGTATAAATCATTTATTATATGTCATTATATTCACTTTAAAAAACATTGCTCTGCTTTATGACTGAATTCAGTTTTTTCTAATGATCAGTATTTTCTGCAACATTTCCATAACCTATTATGAACCTGGCAGATCTTCTGAGTTGTAGATTTTGTATATATATTTGTAGCAGTTACATTGTATTACATTACATCTTTTTACCAAGATGTGTGCTCTATGGAATATTTCTGCAAAGTGTTCTGTATTGTTCTTTTTCTGCAACATTTTCATTCATATGTATACTTATGTCACATTCTGTATTTTGCATTGATACTATTACTTTTTTGTTCATATGAGTCTTGGGTCTTTGACTAGTCCACCTATCCAGTTAATAAATAGTAAATAAATAAATAGATATGGCTCAAAAAACAAAACTGAAATAAACTAATAAATAAAAAAGCACAGATGCCCACTGGCAGACACAAACTACACTTTATTGTTGAGCGCTTTCCTCGGTTGTAAAACCTTCAGACTTCAGAATAAATACAGAATATAAATCACTTCCTTATATACATAAATTTTATATCAAGTGATCACACATAATTGATGAAATGGGAATTAACCCTTGATACATTCATTAAAACCCAGAAAAAAATAAAGACCCAGAAAAAATAAAATTCAAAACGACAGCACTAAAGAAACTGATTGGGACCAAATGAGTAATACATAAAAAATAAATACCAGATCTATAACTTTAAAGCCATATAAACTGTTACAACATTCATCACTAGGACAACCCAAAATACTCTCTTTTTTATGAAATTTCAAATATGAAAATCAGCCTTTAGTTTTAAAAGGCTGGAAATAGATATCATATCATTAAGCCCTGGCGGATGTGTGGCATCACATCTCATTTGCCATAGCAGTTCTCTATATTCAAGGAACAATGTAATTGCCCCCCCCCCTACCCTGCTCACCACCTCTTCTATAACACTAAATTTAAAGTGATGATTAGGAAATTCATGGATGTGTTTAGTAAGAGCATTATTCATGTTACCTTTACGTATGTCATACAAATGTTGGTAAATACATTTATTAAAACTATTAATAGTCTTACCTATGTAAAAACAATTACACTGTTGGCAAATATATATATATATATATATATATATATATATATATATATATATATATATATATATATATAATGTGTGTGTATATCAAACATTTGCTTAAACAATTGAAACGCTGCTGTAGGACCACCTTTCCATAACCTTTGATGTAAACAATATTATTCTCCATAATGTAAGGACATTGTGCACAGTGCTCAAATTGTTTCATGCAACCTTTCTCTTTTTCTTTATTTGCACCCCCTTCTCTAATATATTTTTGATACTAAGTTCTTTTTTATAGACGATCAGTGGCTTCTCACCTATTTTTCTTATGTGCTCCTCCTCACTTTCAAAAATGATGCAGTTGTTAATAGTCATAGGTTCATAGGTTCATAGATGTGTACTAGGCTAATGGCCCTGGAGCCTTTACAAGCCTAGCCCATAGGATTACCCTGGCATTGTGCCACCTGACCTTAAAAAAATCACATTTTTTAACCCATATTCTATAACCTTTCTTATAAGTTGCACAATATAGCATAGGATCATAGGTGTTCTCTCTTTGATGTTGTTGTTTGTCTTTCAGCTTTTTCCCGGTAAGTGGTCACCACAGCGGAACTCTGGTCCCTAATGATTGGTAGTAGATTTTTTTTTTTTACAAAATGCTGAGGTGTCAGCTCGACGCCCAACATTCAATGAAGGCATGCCCATTTATGCACGCATGTCTTTCGAATGCTACCCAACTGCAGGGAGGATATGCAGACTCCACACAAAAGGCACTCCCAAGCCAAGCCGAGAATCGAATGGGAGAACCTCTTGATGTTATCAAAAAATGAGTTATAGGATAACACCATGGCATTTGTAAAGGGTTTGACAACCTCTCCGTCCTGTTCCACCCAATCTGCTGTTAACCTCCATTCTACGAGTGCTGCACTTAATAGGCGATAAAAGTATCTTTCATGTCTCTTTTTTGTGACTTCATCTAATAGTGGTTCAATGAAGTCACTAGGGTATCTTCTCTTTTTCAGCATATCGTTCAATATATCTATTTCTTTCAAAAACACCCTGTCATCACTGACCATCCTGGCCAACCTGACAGCCTGCCCCTTCACTAAGGATATTTTTTGGTGTCCAGGGTGGCAACTGTCAAAATGCAACAAAGCATTAGAGTAAGTAGACTTCATGTATAGTCCAGAGGTAAAAGTCTGATTCTCTCCGTCCTTGAAAATAGAAATATCCAAAATATTGATGGTATCACAGTTGGTGCTCATTGTAAATTGTACAAATTGTGTGCTTGTATTTAAAAAAGTGAAAAATTCGCACAACTGCGCTTGGGACCCATCCCAAAATATAAGTATGTCGTCAAGGAAATGCCCGTAGAATTTACAAAATTTAAACAATTCAGATTTAAATACTGTAGTAGTCTCCCACTGAGTCAGTACTATGTTAGCAACTTTGGAGGGGGGGAGTGCATGCCTCCCCCATTGCCACACCTGTTCTCTGCCTAAATAATTAATTTTCAAAGGTTATGAAATTGTTCTTCAGAATAAGTTCCATTAGGGTCCTAAACATCAAGATCCTGGGGTGACTAAAAGCAGTATTAGTACACAGAAAATCATAAAACATAATAATATCTTCATCATGGGGAATTACTGTGAACAGGTCTTTAACATGTACTGCAACCAAAATAACATGGTTAGAGTAATGTTCTCTATGTATTTTCTTCAAACAATCCCAAGAATCTTTTAGTATGTGTGAAAACATACCTAAAGATGTTTTTAAACCAAAATCCATAAACTTAGCAAATGTAAAAGTTTTTGATGCCTTTGCATCATCTATAAGTCTTAATGGGGGGTCATTCATGCAATTATGCATCTTCGGGGTCCCGAAATTCGTTGGTGTACGAGGACTTTCTTGTCTAAGGAATTGGGATTCAGTCATTGTGATCTGGTTATCAAGTAATTACTCATTTAAAATAATGTCAATGTTGCAGTATGCAATGTTTAATTCATTAACTGATAACTCCTCATAAGTGTCACTAAATAAAATTGACAACATTTTCTCTACATAGGCACGTCGGTTCATCACCACCAGCCTATCTCCCTTATCGGGTTTCATGACTCTGATGGATTTTTTGTCCCCAGTGTCTAAATTTTCCTCTTCCTTTGTCAAATTAGAGATAAAATTAACCTTTTTAGTTTGGTAAATCTGTCTAATCTGATTCATACAAAGGGTTTCAAATAAATGAAGAAGGGGTGTAAAGGTGGATTAAATATACTTGTCTTTTTGCAACCAACAGTGTCTTCCACTTGTTGTGTACAATCAAAGAAAAACTTAAAATTCAACTCTCTGACATATAATTTTAAATCAAGTAAAGCACATTCTATTTTTGGTGTTCTTGTAGGTACACAGTTAAGGCCCTTTTGGAACAGGTTTGCCCATTGTTTTGTAACATTGACATCGCTCAAATTATAAATCTTGAAATCACCATAATCATTGGTTACAATATTACACACATTGAGACCATTAAACACATTTTCATTTACCACTGTGTCACTGTTCCTCTCCCCCGCCCCTGGTATGGTCTCCCCCGATAGGGGTGTGAGTCTATGTAGTTCACTTTGTTCATTCGCCCCATATTGTGATTCTGTTGTCTGTAATTCTGCATACATTCTGACCTCCATAGAGGTACTTCTAAAGGGGCTGCTTGCTCATTGTTATATGTTTCCTCGTTGTTGGCATTTAGTTCAGGCCCCCTATAAACATCATCCTGACTTTCCATTTGTAAAATCGCATATCTCTTTAGGATAGGGCAAGGTAGGGGATAGGCCTTCCCCCCTTCATATTCAATTCTGTCCCTTTCCAATTTTTTGGCCTTTTTACTTTTTATAGCCAACACAACTTTATCTATATTGACAAACGGAGCCCTGTATTCACTAGATCTTAAGTCAAAGCATGTCATTTTTAATACGGTCATGTTTGAAGTTTATGCAGTTTCAAAACCTCATTCTCAAAGGTTTTGAGTTGTTGGTCCAAAGTCCCATAATTAGTTCCGATATTTGGCTGGCAAAATTCGCATTCAGTCCCCTCACGAATCCAGTCAGAAAATGAAAAAGAACTCTGTAAAGCCGCCTGGTTGCTGGACGTGCTGTCGTTGATGCCTCTTCCCGTATTTCCACCAATAGTAGGGCTCAATTCTCATAATTGGGAAGTACCTGGACTCCTCTGCCCCAGTGTGATGAAAGACACTTGCGAATACAATGTTACCTCTGGTAGTGGTCTTTTAACATTATTGAAAGCAGTTGGAAATGTATAAAGGCTTGTACCAAAGCAAACAAGTTGACAGATGAGATCAGACAGGAGGCCCTGTGGACTATGATGTTTGCAGATGACATTGTGATATGTAGTGAGAGTAGGGACCAGGATGAGGAGAACCTGGAGAGATGGAGATATGCTATAGAGAGGAGAGGTATGAAGGTCAGCAGGGCTAAAACAGAATATATTTGTGTAATTGAGAGGGAGGGTAGAGGAAAGGTGAGGATGCAGGGAGTAGAGTTGGTAAAGGTGGATGAGTTTAAGTACTTGGGATCAACAGTTCAGAGTAATAGTAAGTGTGGAAGAGAGGTGAAGAAGAGAGTACAGGCAGGGTGGAATGGGTGGAGAAGAGTGTCAGGAGTGATTTGTGACAGACAGGTACCAGTAAGAGTGAAAGGGAAGGTCTACAAGAGGGTAGTGAGACCAGCTATGTTATATGGGTTGGAGACAGTGGCATTGATGAAAAGGCAGGAGTCAGAGCTACATGTGGCAGAGTTAAAGATGTTAAGATTTGCACTGGATGTGACTCGGATGGACAGGATTAGGAATCAGTATATTAGAGGGTCAGCTCAGGTTGGACAGTTTGGAGACGAAGCAAGAGAGGCAAGATTGCGTTGGTTTGGACATGTGCTGAGGAGAGATGCTGGGTATATTGGTAAAAGGATGCTAAGGATGGAGCTGCCAGGTAAGAGAAAAAGAGGAAGGCCTAAGATAAGGTTTATGGATGTGGTGAGAGAGGACATGCAGGCGGTTGGTGTGAAAGAGCATGCTGCAGAGGACAGGAAGGAATGGAAACAGATGATCCACTGTGGCGACCCCTAACAGGAACAGCCGAAAGAAGATGATGACCAAAGCCAACAAGTTGTTTAGTCAACCCCTCAAAGAGGGCTGACAGGTTCCCTATGGAGGTAACCAGTTAATGAGTGGAACCTGCTGTAGTGCCGCCCGCACTAGCCTCCTGCTCCATAGTCACAAACTCGAAAAAACAAAACTGAAATAAACTAATAAATAAAAAAGCATGGAGGCCCACTGGCAGATGCAAACTACACTTTATTGTTGAGTGCTTTCATCAGTTGTAAAACCGTCAGACTTCTTCAGAATAAATACAGAATATAAATCACTTCCTTATATACATAAATTTCATATTACATGAGCACACATAATTGATGAAATGGGAATTAACCCTTTATACAGTCATTAAAACCCAGAAAAAATAAAGACCCAGAAAAAATAAAATTCAAAACGACAGCACTAAAGAAACTGACTGGGCCCAAAGGCGTAATACATAACTGACTGAATTCAGTTTTTTCTAATGATCAGTATTTTCTGCAACATTTCCATAACCTATTATGAACCTGACAGATCTTCTGAGTTGTAGATTTTGTATATATATATATATATATATATATATATATATATATATATATATATTAGTTACATTGTATTACTTTACATCTTTTTACCAATATGCGTACTCGATGGAATATTTCTGCAAAGTGTTCTGTATTGTTCTTTTTCTGCAACATTTTCATTCATATGTATACTTATGTCACATTCTGCATTCTGTATTGTGCAGTGATACTATTAATTTTTGCTCATATGAGTCTTGGGTCTTTGACCAGTCCACCTATCCAGTTAATAAATAGTAAATAAATAAATAAATATCAGCAGAACAGAAAAACATATCAAAATGCTTGATGAGAAAATATTAGGATGTTACAGCCAGCACAACATAGTCATTTTGGCCCTGACTGTCTTGTACTATTTTTCCACTTAAGCAGTAATTTGTTAGATTACAGTTTATCAGTTTTGCAGTTCTTTGGTAGTGTTTCAATTATTTTTATGGAATACTGAGACTGCTATTTCTCTTATTATTTAACACCCTTTTTGGACACTGCTATTTCTCTTATTATTTAACACCCTTTCTGGACATTTTGCTTTCATCTTAGGTTCATAGGTGCATACTAGGCTTACGACCACTAAGGCTTTATAAGCCTAGCCAAGTATCACAATAGTACCTCACAAGTTTATGCACCTTATAGGTTATTTTAAGGTGTGTATGTAAGCTAGAGCAAGATTTACAACTTGCCTCTGTCGATTAGAGACATAGGTGCTGCCCCGGGTGTATTTCTGATTTCCCATCCACTGGTCCAGGTTTGTCTTGAATACGGTTAGGGAAGAGCTCTGCTCCACATAGATAGGAAGCCTGTTTCAGAGGAGTAGAATTCTCTGAGAGACATACCTGTCCCTCCAATGTGTCCTATTTATGTTGCAAGCAAAGTTTAAATCTGTAGATAGACTAATCCTGATGCTATTTATTTGGCATTTATGCAAAAGGTCCATCAGAATGTGATCCAAAGATGTCTTGTATGCCAGGCATACATCACCTCTCAACATTCTGTAGGAAAAAGAGTATAGATATAGGGCTTTGAGGCAATCTGCACAGAACATACTGCTTATTCCCTGGTTCTTTTTCTAAGGAACATCTTCAGATGTTCCAGTTGTTGCATCTGTCTGTTCAGATGGGTCTACTTCAGAAAACTGAAAAACCAAAAGACTGAATCCCAAAATACTGAAAATCCTGCTAATTATATATATTAACTCAAGATTGCACAACAGTGGAGAATGATCACATTCCATCATTCAGTACTTTGAGTCTTCTGAAGTAGACCCAGATAGTGACCTGGCTTTCGATGAACATGTGTCTAAGGTAGTAAACAAATCATTCTATGCTGCTGAGCTTATAAGTAAAGGCATGGCATCTATGTCCAAGGAAGTCATCACTCCACTGTATTCATCCCTCATCAGGCCCATCATTGAATACACAATGACCCCTTCACTATGTACCTGACCAGGGGTCTACTTCAGAAGACTGAAAAATCAAAAGACTGAATCCCAAAATACTGAAAACTCAAATACTGAATGATGGAATTTGCCCTTTCTCCACTGTTGTGTGATCTTGTAGTTGCCAAGTATAATTAGCAGAGGGTGTAGGGGGTGCAGGGGGGACTTGCCCCCCTGCATTAAAAATGTTTTCAGTATTTTGAGTTTTCAGTATTTTGGAATTCATTCTTTTGATTTCTCAGTCTTCTGAATTAGACTCCACTATCCACATATGTTCCCAAATCTCTGACTACTGGTTCTACTCTTAGGGGTGTGTTATCAATTAAGCAATTTCCTGGGATGGATGACTTTCCAAAGGGTACTATTGTACATTTTTTGGAATTGAGTGTTAAGCTGTGGTTTGACACCAGTCATTTGTCCGTGTTAGTCCTTCCTGTAGGATGTTAGTGTCTTGGCGAGATTCTATGACTGCTCCAAGTTTGCAATCATCTGCAGACTTGGTCAGTCAGAGGCTCTTGACATGAGTCTTAACTTCTGAGAAATATAAATGTCAAAAAAGGGGCAAACCCAGCAGAGAGCCATGGGGGACTCTGCTAGTGACTCCTCTCTCCTAATTTCCTGGGTCCTACCTGAAAGCCATTTGGCTATCCTGTATGTAATTTAAGGGTTTATGCCTATATCTGTGAGATTTTTTACAATACTCAAGTAGAATACTGTATCAAGTGCCTTAGCCAGGTCAAGGTAGACAGTATGAACCATCTTTCCTTTATCCCTTGCCTTGGTGACCTTCTCGAAGAAGTCCGCCAGGTCGAGTAGGCACGATCTTCCCTTGACAAAATCAAACTGGATTGGATCCAGTGTTTAAAGGTTTTCTGTGTTTTCCATGATAAATCTTTCCATGGCTTTGCATATGAGACTAGTCAGACTTATGGGTGCGTGGTTACTAATGTCCACTGATGGCCCATCCTTGCACAGAGGGATGACCGTTGCAGTTCTCTATTGAAGTTGCACACACCCTGTCTTGAGGCTATGGTTAAACAATGAATCCAGTGATCCTAATAGGTCATGCTTCAGGTTATTTAGGATGCATCCTGGTATATTATTGGGCCCCATTGATGCAGTGATTTTGGTCTTAGAGAGCATGTCTAGCACTTGTTCCCTAGTAATAGTTGAGGGCTGTTTTAGTATATTTCCTGGGGGTGTAGTTGGGGAGGCAAAATTGGAGCTGACTTTTTCAGCCTGCAGATTTTCTATATTTTCTGGCTCTGTTTAGGTGGCTCCATTTACAATCAGATCTGCACACTGCTGTGTGCGGCCTTTGAAGTTTTGGACATAGCTAAAGAAAGACTTGGGGATTTTCTTTTGTCTGGGAGACTGTCTTTGCCTCAAATTTGGCTTTAGTAGATGCAATGTGCCCTCTTATTTGTTTGATTAAAATGATGGAAGTGTCTTAATCATGCAGGGCATAGGACTTAGTAATCTTGGCTATGACTTTTCCATTTTGTAGTACAGCCTGTTTATGTTTA
Source organism: Protopterus annectens (assembly GCF_019279795.1). Lineage (NCBI taxonomy): Eukaryota > Metazoa > Chordata > Ceratodontiformes > Protopteridae > Protopterus > Protopterus annectens. The sequence goes on from NC_056742.1 coordinate 363,329,216, forward strand.
GATACCACCAGAGTCATTTATTATTTGAATTACTTCTGGGTTTGTTTCTCGTAAGTACAGTTGTCTCTATGCTTTTGTTGACTTGATTTTTCAGAGGTTTTGTGAACAATTCCACATAGGCAACTGTATTCTCAAATCTATGTTTGTTTGGAGGGAGGGCTTACAATTTTGACAAGGTATCACTTAGTAGTAGGAAATTTACCTAAGAATAGTTCCTAAAAATTACAACGTTAGCATTGTCATAGAACTGATTTTTATTATTATAGCTTTGTGGTCTGACTGTACCAGAGAGGACACTACACTAGCGGGGGATGTACAATATGCTCCTATGTTTGCAAGTACCAGGTCAAGTATGTTTGAACCCCTACTGGGCATATAAACTATCAGTTCCCAGATATTAGTGCTTCCAAAGTTCAGGAATTTCTAGGTTTGTAAGTCTGGGGTCACATTAGTATCCCAGTTTATAGTGAGGTGCCATGAATATGGTATTGGGTTGAATGTTGAGGGCCTCCAGTAAGTCAAAGTACAAATTATGTGTTTCTTGGGTCATACAGGATGACGTATTGCTTTCAAGAATGTGACATAGGACTTTGCCTGTGGACACCTGAACATGCAGAAGCTCAAGCACATTGTCCTGTTTGACTAGTCTAGGGGTGAGTTTGTTATTGATATAGATTGAGACACCTCTGCCTTTGTTCCCTAACTGTGCGGTAGCTGGCTTGAATGTGTGGAAAGTATTATAGCCCTGCACTGCTGCAGTGGTCTCCATTGCTTTAACCCACATCTCAGTAACTGCACAGATGTCCACATTGTCCAGAGTAAGGACAGCTTGGAGGGAGTGGAGTTTCTTGTTTAGGCTCACGGCATTGAGCTGAAGCACCTTTAGATTCCTTTGGGTTGTTTGTGCTTTGTTGGATGTTTTGTCAGTTTGGTATTGCCTAAAAAAGCACTGTGGGGGTAGTAATGTTTTAGCCAATGTTCTACAGTCTAGGGGGATGGATACAGAGCATCCTTAGCAAAGCAGTATGGGGTTTTGATCATATCATGCCATGCTGACAAATATTGTACCACTTGCAATGATACCAAAATCTAAGCCAGTTTTTGAAATCAATCATCTTTTGCAAAAAAGTCAAAGTCCTCTAAGCCATGTGCCCATTGAGATAGTATATATAAGCATGAGGGATGAATGGAGTGTGAGGCCACAACAGGGAGTGCATGGCTGCTTGTCCCTCATGTAAAAAAGTTAAATTTTTTTTTTTTTTTTGGTGAGTTATCTAGCTGACCAGTTGTGAATAACTGGATGATTCAGGCTGCTGAGAAAGTGTTTTGTAAGGAAACAGTATAGTAATATACACACCTTGTGCTCTCAACACCAGCTTGCTGATTTTGTGTCATGATTATATTAAAATTGTCCTTTTTATATTAAGTGATTTATACAGAGAGACCGAGAATGTATTGCACGTAAGACAGCAATACATAGGAACATTATTAGACCTTTGCTATGTCTCATATGACATAGATGATGAATAACCTACATTTTTATACTAGTGTGTTGTAATAGCATGTGAGAGTATTAAAAGAGGTAACTTATGCTGGGGTAGTAGAAATGAGGCAGGGGGTGACAGAGATGAAGACAAATACTACTTAATGCACAAGAAGACACAACGACAGTCAATAAAACAAAGCCTGGAATGGAAAACTTTAATCAAAAAGGGGGATAAAACATTTTTAGCCACACTGGAGAGAAAAAAAAGCAAGGTAGTGAAACTAATCAAAATGAACTGAATGTGAGCATAAAAGGATGATGAAAAAGAGATGCTAAATTAATAGCTTTCACCAGTATTAGAGATGTTGATTCAACAAATCCAGACAGAAGAATCATTCAGAATAAGTGTGCTGATCTCAGTCATTTAAAGGAAGAAGGGGCCCTGAAAAAAAACTTTAATCAGATATGTGTAGTTAGTCATGTAAGTACTAGTAACTTGGACAAAATAAGTCTACTATCCAGAAAGATAGACTACAAAGAGAAAGATGAGAAAAATGGAAGGTAGTGAGTATAACTGTCCATAGTCTTGGCAATAATCAACTTAACAGGTTCATAGGTTCATAGGTGTGTACTAGGCTAATGGCCCTGGAGCCTTTACAAGCCTAGCCCAAAACATTGCCCAGGCACCATGCCACCCCATGTTAGTTCACAGTGCCCCTATCTAGCAGGGCAAATGGAATGATCCCTGGAGTGAACTTTCTGTTACCCATTCACTCATCAAAATTTCTCTTGAAGAGGGCCAGCAAGGTGCTCTGCTTGACATGAATGGGAAGCTTATTCCAGAGTAAGAGCAGTCTTTGGGAGATGAACCTGTCCCTCCAGTATGTTCTGTTAATTGTGGTAATGAGTTTGTGATCTCTGGAGCGTGTAGCACGGGGGGATTGGGATTTCTTTAGGTTTAACATTTCAAGCAGGGCTGGGTCGGACATGGCTTTGTAAGTCAATGTAATGCAATGTAATTGGTTTTCCAAAGCAACAATATATTACTATTACAGTAGTAAAATAAATATGACATACTTAGAATTATGGACTAGCAAGTAAGTATGCCAGGCTAAAAAGTGTACTGGAGCGACAGTAGGGTGAACAATAGGGATACAGACCTTTAAACAGAGGAAATGGATCAATGCAACAGAACAATAAACAAATAATGGCAAGAAGAATCATTGTGTCACACTGGTAATGAAATTAAAGAACAGACCACATGAGAGTCCGTACTGCCCCCCTCAAAATGGGAATGAAATTCACATGGAAAAATGACAGGCAGTATCCAGAGGGTTGCAGAGACAGGCAGATGTTGTTGATGAAGACATTTATATACCAGATATTAACTGGAATACCTTGACTGCAGATACAACAAAGATCAGGATTATTCTAGAACATGTATAACAGACAGCCTTAGAAAGCAGTTTCTAGAAGATAAAAAAGTCCCAGTCTGGTGTTTTCAAATGGGAAGGAAGAGAGGATATCAGATAAGGAACAGGCAGGTGTTTGGTAACAAGTGTGTAACAAACTGTGATTTACCATAACATTAACTATATGTCCAAATCAGTTAAAAGTCATTATACAATGACTGGCCATTAATATTGCAAAATGAGCATGCTGATTGGTCGGCCCAGTCAGCGTGCCCATTACAAGTCTGAGCATATACCAACAGAAAAAGATCCGGTCGCCCAGACTTTGTTTTATTGGTATATACTTTTAACTTTTTTTTACAAAAATTAAACAAATACAAACTGAAATCCAGACTCCTGACATACCTGAGACACAGGACGGAAAAAATACTAGGAAAATCATGTGCGTTATTCAAAACTAAAGACATGTACCTGATTTTCCTTGTATTTCCATCATTCTGTCTCTCTCCCCTACCCCTAAACTGTCTGAAACGTTTTTTTTTTTTTTGTTTTTTTTTAAAGAACAGAAAAACAGAGCAATGGAGACCTTCTTTTCTCCGTTGCTTCCTTTCCAAAGCACTGATGTACTGGATATGCGTGGGAACGCAAGTCACATATGCATGCATAGTACAACAAAAAAGGCAACAGGATATATACCAGCCATGGAAGGACAACATGGTGCCGTTATACAAAGACATTATTTTAGAAAAGTATTTTTTGTCTTAAGTAATGTCATTGTATAATAGCAATATCCAACTTTGTGGTGTGGTATATTAAGATTTACCCACAGTTGACTTTATTTAATCACTCGGGCTTCTCCCTTGTGATTAAACCACACCAACCATGGGTAAATATTAATATACCATACCAATGTTGTTGGTTATTGCTTAATTATACAATGACTGGCGGGTAACATCATAAAATGAGCACACTGATTGGCCAGCCAACCAGTGTGCCCGTTGAGAATATATAACGAAAAAAGGTACAGTCACCCGGACTTTTTTCCATTGATATATTCTTTAATTTTAAGGGTTTAAAAAAAAAAAAAAAAGCGTAGCAACGGAGATCTCCTTTTCTCTGTTGCTTACTTTCCTGAGCACTGATGTACTGGCTATGCATGGGAACGCAAGTTCCAAAATGCATGCGCAGTACATCAGCAATGGCAAAGCAGAGCTGTCCAGTGGCAGAAGGACAGCACGGTGCCATTATACAAGGATATTATTTAAGAAAAGTAAGTCTTTTTTTTCTTAAATAATGTCATTGTATAATAGCAATAACCCACTTCTGGGTGTGGGTAATGCTGGATTTACCCACGGTTGTCTTTGTTTGGTCACTCGGGCTTCACCCTCATGACCAAACCACACCAACCATGGGTAAATCCAGCATTACCCACACCCAGGCGTGGGTTATTGCTTAATTATTCTAGACTTTAGGAATGCATCCAGACATTCTAGACTTTAGGAATATATCCTTCAAAAATATGTCAGTATCATAGATATGTTCTAAGAAAAAGAACACAACAGGAAATTCTGAAGATCAATGGGAATATATTAAAGCTGCCATAACAGAAGCAACAAGTCTAAGTACAAAACAAAAATGTGAATCATAAATAAAGAAATAAAATACTGTGGGCTTCAAGTATAAAAGTATTAAATTCTATTGAAAAACAAGCAACATTTCAAAATACAAGTGACTTCAGAAGACATTTCTAGAAGAGTCCAAGTTGAACAACAAGAAAACATGAAAGATGGTCAGGAAGACAAAGCTCTTGATTAAAAAAAGGAAAGGCAAGTCTTCTAATAAGAGATTTAAAACACTTTTCTATACATAATGGAGTAACCAAAGACATGGGACAGTGAAGCTTAAAAGGCTGGTAGAGGGGGAGTGGCCAAGATGAACACTGATTAGCAGCATTTCCTTTCAGCTCTAGCTTTTCAGAATTTCTATGACAGGACTTTTTGAAATATAATTATCCAAGTTGCAGTTTTTTATACCTTTCAACTCTTCTAAGTATTTACTTGGATAATATAAAAAAAATGTTTAATTTTTTTATGTTTTCCTGTCAAAAATACTTGAGATAATCTTCTGTTATGACTACAATATGAGCTCCTCAAAATCTTCTCATCAGGAAACTACAATTAAGAAAGAACTTCAATCATTATTAATAAACATTCAAGAACTATCATCTAAAATTGACAGAATGGACATGAAGATAGACAGCTTCAAGGAAAAATGTACACAACAAATGGAAACTTTACATGAAGACCTTAAACAGCAGAAAAGACAGATTACAGGGATAGAAACATCTCTAAGTGATATGGACAGTAGGATCCAAGAAGATGAACACAAAATAGACTTTCTCTTAAAACAGAACACCTTTCTTCAAACAAAAATAGATGATCTTGAAAACAGATAATGCAGAAACAATATTAAGATCTTTGGGCTACCAGATAATATTGAATAAAATAACATGGAGAAATTCTTAACTTCATGGCTTCCTGAGATTTTAGAACTCCTTAAAGCTCTTTCCTGTGGAATAGAAAGATCCCATAGATTCTTAGATTCTTAAAAGAATAGTAAAAGCAATTCTACAAAATCTGTCATAGTAAGATTTCTATCTTCACATGACAAGGAAATGGTATTAAAAACAGCTTGGGCTAAAACACCAATTAAAATTAATGACAACATTATTCATTTTCATAATGATTATTCTTCATCAGTACTTGCCAAAAGAAAGCAGTTTCTACCACTGCTTAAAGAACTTAAAAAAGCCCAAATAAAATCTCATTTATTATTTCCAGCTAGACTGAAAATATTTTTCCAAAATGGTTCAAAAACATTTGATGAACTAGATTTTGCCATCACTTTCATAAAATCTAATAAGATACTTGACAAAATTGATGAAATGGATTGGGCAAGTACTAGTCTCAAAATAAATGCTGACAATGGATCATGGAAAACATTTGAAAATAAGAAGAAGCTCAAAAAGTAGGAAAGGGAAGGGAAAAGAAAAGAAAAAATAAATAAATTACCTTTTCTTCACTAACTTTCATTTTATGACCCAGATGTCTGTGGAAGAGAAAATGGTTCAACAGGTGAGTGTTGTTGTTGTTGTTACATATTGGTTTTATATTCTGATTATTAATGGGTCTTTTTTTTTTTGTAGTGGGGGTAATTGATGTTAATTAAATTATTCATTAGTATTAAGTTACTTGATTTGCTTTAACATATGATTTGTTTACTAGCTTTAATATCTCATAGCATTATAGTGGTATTTGTAGTGCATTTTGATGAATACAGTACGATGGTTCTCTGTTAATAGATAAAATTATCTTGCCCCTTTGTTAACTGTCACTTCTTTCTATGCTTTTGAGGAAATATTTGCTTATGTTTGTAGACATAGTCAGCATAGTTATAAGAATATAAACTATTATTGTTGCTAGCTATCTTTATAGACTGGGTTATTCTTTGCAGGATTTGACTTGTTACTTTCATTTTGTCCAAATACACTTCATGGGATAATATTATTATGCTGCAAGATGTTCCTGATGATTATGCTACTAGCGACTATGACAGCTCATTGTTTTGATGTCTGATAGCCCTCTGACTGTGATTAGATAGGTGGCGTGCTTTCCCTTTGGCTGTTTATCTTTCATTTTTACTGTTGATAAAGATGAAAGGTATCTAAATGTGGTTAATGTGCTTATTGTTGCTGTTGGTTTTTTTATTTGCAGCTGTGGTGGAGTTCTGATGTTTAAATGAGGCTGATCAGTGCGTTGTTGATGTGGGACTTTTGATTTGGAAATGGTGATAAATTTCCGGTATTTGCATGTGACTATTTATTATTATTTATAATTTATTATTGATGTGGGTTTGTTGTGTTAAGATTGTGGATGGTTTTTGGTGTATTAAGGTGACTAGTGTGCTTGCTACTTGCTGTTCACCTTTTGATGTTGGACCGAGCTTGGTTTTTGGATTTGAGGGTTTTTTTTTTTTTTTATCATTGTTGTTGTCTTGTGTGCTGTGTATTGAGCTGGGAGATTTCACCTTGCTTGATTCCTTGTGGGAAGCCTTGTATTATTAATCTATTTTAAACTCACCTACTGTTTCCCGCTGGAATCCTTTGGGACACTCTTTTAGTCTTCATGCTCGTGACATGGTCACCTGCAAATGACGGGCATCCGATATTGAAGGAAATGGCGTTTTCATGATGACAAGGCGCTGCAACCCTTGAACTTCAGCTTTAACAGCGTGCAAACTGCCAGGTCACAACCGAGGAGAAGGTATATTTTCTTTCCTCATCGTCAACTAACTGTAAGAGACAATAAAGGCACCTTTCAGGGCTGTTTTATATACTTTTTTTTGTAGGTAAAAGAAAAGCAAGACAATTACATTTATATATAATCTTTCTTGCACACATGCTGGAAAGTTAAAAAAAAGGCACTACAAAAGAGAAATATGCTGAGTTTCTTTAGTGTCATTCATTTCTAATTTAAATTTTGTGAAGTAGCCCTAGGTTCTGCAAAATCTTACTAGATAATATAAAAAGCCCCACTTAGGATAACATCTAACTAAATATATATCCATAGAAATCTCATAATATCTTGATAGTTTCTAATTGAGGTTTGTGCTTTATATTCATAGTTTATTGGATTGGGATATCTTAAAACATGAATGCTGGTGGTTTGGGATTTAAATGGTAGTGGTTCAAAGGAATTATATTGTCAGTTTGGACCACTTTTAGATAACCAGCTATTCTTTGGTTGTTTTTAATAGTTGTCAAACAGAGTTGAATTGTATTTGTGGTAATCTACATCTATTTAAGAATGTTGTTGAGACTGTCTTTGAACTGCAAAGGGAGGTTGCAAGATTTTTTTACTGGTATATAATTTCATAAGCCTACTTATGGTATTTTCATTGCTTACTAAGCAACAACAAGATTTATAAGGTTAAAATGACATCAGTTAAATAAATACTCATATGCCTTAAGTTGAGGCAGGAATAGAGGGAGACAAAAGAAAAGGGAAGGAGAGATAAAAAAAATACTAAAGCTGAATATGATATTAAATCTACACAGTTTATGGGATCTATTTTGGTATGTTATTCCAACTAGTGTAGAGATAATAATTCTCAAGAATGCTTTTTTAGACAAAACCTACTAGATATGTATGTCAAATACAGAATGTATTCTTTAGAATATGATCCCATGGTGCGCCCAGAGTGAACCAATGTAAATATTATTTAAGAAAATAACTCTAAAGAATGATCTACTTCTGCCACATCGAATTTATGGTTATCTTTGTTACTGTTATTTAGTATTGTAACAGGTTTATCAAATTCAAATAATTCCATTTTGATATTTGAACTGTTATTCTGTTGTATTTCCTATCAAATATTTCCATAATAGATTATAAATAGCTCCATTCTATCTTATTTGTTGGATCATAGTAGGTGGTAAAGGAGAAGTAGAATGATCTAAAGATTTACAATATCTAAGAATGGAAATATATGATCATTGATTATTTACCTATTCACAAGCACTATTTTAGATTATCTTATCTTAGGTCATCTCAGTCCCTCTTGTATTCCCAAAACTTGACTAGGCTTAGTTGTGAAACATAGCTTATAAATATGTAACTAAATGGCTTGTTCATATTTAATCAGGCATTTCTGGTAACAAATATTTCTCCAAACTCATTATCATATTAGAAGAAGTAAAGGCCAAATAGTATTCCTTTTGTAATATACTTTCATACTAAATTTATTAAATATTTTACACAATGCAACCCTTAGTGTTATATCCCTTATAGTCTTAACAAGTTAAGATGATTACAGCACATTAGCAACACAGTTACTTATTCATAATGCACAATTACAAGTCTACTTCCATACTGCATGCTTACCTTGTTTATAATATGTTGGAGATATTGTTTAGTATTTAGAACATAGCAAGTTATTCAAAGTTAAGTTTGATTAATTTAACTATGATGGGGCTAACTATAACTTTCATAGAACAGACTATCAAAAGAAATGAAAAACTATAATGGAAAGACTGTAATGACTTATTTAATTTGTTTCGTTCCTTAGTAAGATAATTTATAATTAGACCTTTTTCTATTCACAGGTTGATACTTTTGATTTTTTTTTTATAATTTATTCTTATGCATGTGTTTATTACTAGGAAACAAAATGCAGAAATTTACTTTAATACTATTAATAAGGCATTTATATGTTTAATACAGCAGATATTTTATTCTTTATATTAGAGTTACTTAGTTGATTTTACTCAATTGAAAACTAATAGACTTGAATGAGAAGTTTATATTGTTGTATAACTGTTTAAGAATTATTGTACAAGCCATATTTTTTAATCAATAGTAACATTCACTTGGGTAGGAGCGATTGGTTGTTGCTACTAGATAGGGTGGTCAGTTTGAGTGACAGATGTTGCTCAAATTAAGAGTTTGTAACTCCAGGAGGGATTTGGGTAAATACTTTGGTATAAGTTTATGCAATAAGTTTTTGTTAATATTATTTCAGATGTTCACTACACTTTATCTAACCAAATTTAACTTAAATGTGCTCTATTTGAAGGTTTTATTATTTAATTCATGTATAACTATTAAAAGTATTCCTCAAGATCATATAATATCAGATCAAAAAAGAAAAAAAAGAGAAGTAAAGTCAGCAAGTTCTATTAACCTAATATAATATTTTATGACCTCTCTGAAATGTATATCAATCAATATTAATGGCTTAAATAATCCAAAAAAGAGAAGATTTTTAACTAAATACCTTAAGGTACATAATTCTCTGTTAGTATTCTTACAAGAAACTCATTTATTAACTGATGACTTCTCCAGATTAGACACTAAATCTTATAAAGTACTGACTAGTTCTGAACACTCCCAAAAAAAGAGAGGAGTAGCTATCCTATGGAAAAATATATTACCTTTTCCTAAAATAATTGATACATTTAATGATAATAAAGGAATGTTATATTAGTTTATTATAGAGTTTAATAATAACATTTTTTACTTTAATTAATATATATTGGATTCCTGGCATTGGATTAAATACAGTTAAACAACATATTGATCATATTGTACAATTCTCTAAAGGCAACATAATTCGAGCTGGACACTTTAATTGTATTTTTGATAACAAAGATTCTACTACTAATGGCAAAAGAAAAAATTTCAGCAGCAGCTATATTATTAAAATAATTTTCTGACACTTTTACTTTGAAAGATATTAACGATTATGCGGACTCTAACTCATTGTTTTATACATTTTATTCATATAGACATAAATCATATTCAAGAATAGATAGAGTACTAGTTTCCAATAATCTAATAGACTCTTTAACTAATACAAAAGTGATCTCATGTCCTCTTTCAGATCATAATTCCATAACTTTTGATTTATTTGTTTACTCATACTATAATGTTCAGATAAAGAGACTCCCAGTTTATATTACAAAGCTAAAATAATTTAATAATTTTATATCTATGGAAGTACAAAATTTAATTGAGTTGAATAATACAACTGATTCGTCTGAAATATATATTTGGGATGCCTTAAAAGCCTATATATATGGAAGAACCCTTGATTGGTATAAAAAGAAAAGGATTTCAGGGGACAAAGATCTCCAAGATATACAATCTAAATTAGACAGTTTGAAACTTGAGGTTTCATGTAATTCAAATAAAAAAGATAGAATGAAAGAAATAAACTTTTTGAACAATAAATATTTAGAAATATTACACCACAAAGTCATGATTAGTTTAGAAAAAAATGTAATTTATAAACTTTTCTACAAATTCTAGGTCTTTGAATATTCTAGCTAATAAAACAAAAAGATTAAATAAACTTAATCATATTAATGAAATATTTTCCCCCTCAAAAAAGAGAAAGGTTTCTGGTTTACATAATATATTAAATGAATTTACAGAATTTTTCCTCAAAATAAATCAACCAACCAATCAATAAATCCCAGAGAGCATATTCAATCATTTATCAATAAAAATACTAAGAAAAGGTTAACTGAAGAACAAGTAAAGATAATTGATAGGCAGATATCCTTTAAAGAAATTCAAGATCAAATAACTAAGCTTAAACAGAATAAAGTGCCTGGTAATGATGGTATTATTTCTGAAATATATAAAATGTTACCTGCTAAAACTTTAACATTGCTACATGCTGTCTTTAATTTAGCTCAAAGTAACACTATAATCCCCCCATCCTGGAAGTATACTTTTATATCTCCTATTTTAAAACCTGATAAAGACCCTACTAAATGTTTTTCATATAGACCCATTTCCTTATTAAATACAGATTATAAAATATTCATGTCTATATATGCAGATAGACTCAAATACTGTCTACCTAATTTAGTTGTTGCAGATCAAACAGGATTTATAATAAATAGAACCACTTATGATAACATTAAAATAATAATTACATTAATTGAATCAGTAAACATTTTAAATAATAACTTAACTCTAGTTAGCCTGGACATAAATTGTGCCTTTGATTCAATCAATTGGGAATATTTATTCATTCTGTTAGGGGGAATTAAACTTCTCTAAAACTTTCATTAATCTTATCACCCGATTATATTATGGTAGTCAAGCTTATATTAAAATTGGCTCAAATGTTTCACAAAATATACCCATCATAAAAGGAACCAAACAAGGTTGTCCTCTATCACCTCTTATGTTCACATTGATTATGGAACCTTGGGCAAATCTAATTAGGGAACATAAAAATATACAAGGTTATAATTTAAGTTTTAATGAAACATCTAAAATTCAATTGTTTGCAGATGATATATTGATTACTCTGGGCAGAAATAATCCCACCTTACAAGAACCTTTTGAAGATATGGACACTTTTCAAAGAAACTCAGGTCTCATATTCAACAACAATAAAACACAAATTCTTTTGGTTCAAAAATTTATAGTATACATGATGAATATAAACAATTTATTTCTCAGTCACATCAAATAACATATTTAGGTATTATTATTACAACTAATATTAAAGATATCTTACAAATACATTTCAATAAAAGTATAACAACTATAGGAAACCTAATAAATAAATGGAATAAGATACCATTTTCAATGGATGAAAAACTTTCAATTATAAAAATTATTTTGCTTCCTAAAATTTTATATATAATTCAATCTATATCTATACCCCCCTCTCATTTAATAATCAAAAAATTGAATATGTTGATTAAGAAATTCTTTTGGCATCCTATTAAACTTGTCTTATCATATGTATAGTTGAGAAAATGGAGGTATTTCATTACCGAACTTAGAGATCTACTCAATTTCATCAGTAATTAAAACAATTTCACATCTAATAGATGTAGAATACTCTGCAAAATGGAAAGAGGCACTAATTATTTTATCTCAAACTTCAAAAACTAATGGCAGTCCATATATGGTAAATTTAGTAAAAAATGAATTTATTTGGAGACTAAAAACTTATTTTAACAATTACACCTCTATAACATTTAAATCTGACTATATCACTTTAATCTTGAGATCTTTTAAAAAATATACATAGGTTTAAAATATACGAGAATTGGTTATTTCTTATTTACCCAATTGCTTATACACAAGGAACTATATTATCTGCAAATTATACTAAAATTATGATATTTAAACAAAAAAAGTTAATTTTTTGACACCAATTGATAAATAATAATGAATTGAAACCAATTAATATACTTATGGATGAGCATGGTTTTGATACTGTCTTATGGTTGATTTACAAGAAGCCAGAAAATATATATTTGATAAACTTGGTTTAATTTCCCCATCTACCAAGAAAGTTGTACCAAAGCTTATTATCTACTCAGCATAATCTTCCTATTAAAAATAACTTGTCATCTATTTATAGGGCAATTAAATTTGATTTAGAAACACATCCAGATAATTATTGGAAATTTTTTCTACCATCAATAATTGTAACCCTACAGAAAATAACAAGTTAGATATTCTTCAGTCAGCAAGTATGACTACTTCTTCACTTAGATGGAGAATATTTACATGGAGATTTTTGAACAAATCATTTCTCACTCCATATAACATGAGCAAGATAACTAAGGAAAATACTTCCTGTTGGAGATGTAATACTGTAATAAATGCAGATAGGTCACATATAGTCTATGACTGCCTACTTTTAAAGAAATTTTGGGATGATATAAATATTTTTTACAAGCAGTCTTTACAGATATTATTTACTTGCCAAATCACTAGTGTTATTTAACACTCCAGTCCCAAATTGTGTGAAGAAGACTAAAAATTCTACTTTGGTCTGTTTTATCCATTGCCAGGAAAATAATCACAAAAAAAATTGGAAATCATCATATGTACCTTCATCACAAGATTTTAAAGATCTTCTCTTTGAAGTATCTAAACTAGAAATGCTAACTGTTAAATACAGATCTATTAGGAATACAACTTTATATAATCAATGGAAAAGTATACATGAATTATTAGAAAAATAACAAACCTAATTTTTTTTCTTTCTTTTTTATATATATGTTAATATTAATTGTATCTTTTAAATGTCATATAGTGAACACCATTGTACATAGTTCTGTTATTTATGTTTTATATTCATTTCTCTTGTTTTTAATTTTTATTGATTCATAAAAGGCTGGTAGAAAAACTGTGTTTTCAAATGGTTAGTTCTGGTCAGCATTTACAAAGGAAGAAAAAAAATTAAACTCAACAAATAAAGCCATCAGAAAAGTTCAGAACAAAAGGATTATTTTGAATCATTTCATCAGTGTCCTGATCCTCTATACCCTCATTTATGAGCAAGACCCAGAAATATGAAGATCTTCCATTTGTAATAGCTAATTCCCTCTCACCCTCACAGAGCACTCAGCTATTTTCAAGGAGAGATCCATGATCTCTTATTTGGAAGTGGTGTTAATCTCATTTGCTTCATGCCAGAGATCACATTCACTTGAAACAAGAGGCCAGCATTGTCTTCAAACAACAAGGAAGCAGATGCCACACTGCCAAACTGGATAATGTACAGGTGTTAACTGCACTATGATATCAGATGTAACACTGCCAAACTGGATAATGTACAGATGTTAACTGCACTGTGATACCAGATGTCACACTACCAAACTGGATAATGTACATATGTTAACCGCACTGTGGATATCAGATATAACACTGCCAAACTGGATAACGTATAGATGTTAACTGAACTGTGATATCAGATGTAACACTGCCAAACTGGATAATGTACAGATGTTAAGCACACTGTGATATTAGATGTCACACTGCCAAACTGGATAATGTACAGAAGTTAACTGCACTGTGATACCAGATGTCACACTACCAAACTGGATAATGTACATATGTTAACTGCACTGCGGATATCAGATGTAACACTGCCAAACCGGATAATGTACAGATGTTAACTGCACTGAGATATCAGATGTAACACTACCAAACTGGATAATGTACAGATGTTAAACACACTGTGATATCAGATGCCACACTGCCAAACTGGATAATGTACAGAAGTTAACTGCACCATGATATCAGATGTAACACTGCCAAACTGGATAATGTGCAGATTTTAACTGCACTGTGATATCAGATGTCACACTGCCAGACTAGATAATGTACAGATGTTAACTGCATTGTGATATCAGATGTCACACTGCCAAACTGGATAATGTACAGATGTTAACCACACTGTGTTATCAGATGTAACACTGCCAAACTGGATAATGTACAGATGTTAACCACACTGTAATATTAGATGTAACACTGCCAAACAAGATATGTACAGATGCTAATTGCACTGTGATATCAGATGTAACACTGCCAAACTGAATAATGTACAGATGTTAATTTCACTGTGATATCAGATGTCACCCTGCCAAACTGGATAATGTACAGATGTTAACTGCACTGTGATATCAGATGTCACACTGCCAAACTGGATAATGTACAGATGTTAACTGCACTGTGATATCAAGGCCAGGAGAATCACAAACAGGAAAGGAGACAAAACACACCAATGATGGGCCCTAATCCTACCTAAATTTATTTCATTCATGCTGAAATTGAAGTTTCAGCTATCACTCTGTAAATACAAGGGCCAAACAGCAGCAGTGGTCTTGGGACCCTTTACTATTATTGTAACTCTCACAAGACATTCCAGCATTACAAGGTCATATGCTTTCTCCATACCACAAAATGCATAATAACAGCCAAACTCCAATGATCACCTTTGAAATCCATAGAACAAAGAAATGATGTCACCCAAAATGTTTTTCTTCTCAGACTTTAAAGGAATGACTAGGATGTAAGGCTTACTGCATGTTTCCTTTTTTTCTAGAAAGTAAACTTGTAATCTGATTTTTAAAAGTTATGCTCAAAGCCTTCAGCACAGTTTTTACTGAAATTCTTCAGGTATAACTGTATCGGAATATGATTTTGTGTCATCTGTTAATGTTGGTAAAAGTTTGGGTTATAAAAATAATGAACTGTTGCATTGCCTTATGACATTTCTTTGCAGTGCTTTCAAGAAGAATACATGCTTTTAAGAAGCCTATGATCTTGAATTTAAATGTTCTCATACTCACTGCTGGAAATCTCATTTCATATATTTCACAGAAGAAAGAAAGATCTGATCTACTGAGCACAGCATCTCCTGAAATAAATAGAGGCAGCCCACGTGCTGAGGACTTGTCAATCTTCATTTATCTAAAAGGCCTACACTGTATAAAAACTGTAGGCAACATTTGTCTAGATTTGGATTTAAGTGACTGGTCCACAGTAATTAATCAATAACTTTATTTCAAAATCTGACAAAAAATATTTCTGCAAACACATTGAATATAACAGCAGGTGTATTAGCTGAAATAATCATGTTTTCAATTAGAGACACATATATTGCAACGATCAGTGTTCTCCCACACAGGAAATCATTCTGCATCTGAGAAAGCCTTACATAGCTGTACACAGCAAAACATGGATTTTTCTAACTAGTTTCTGATTTCTGAAAAGAAATTATAACCACAAACTAGCCAGTATGTATGTTTTCATGATAATGGAAAGATGCATCCAGCAAAACAGACGTCTGTCAAATATACTTCTTAATTGCGTGATAACAAGAAAAGGAGAAAAATTAACCTTAACTGATAAAGATCAAAGCAAAATATGCATTTATGACTAACAAAATGCAATGAATCTTGTCATCATTCTTGTCATTATTAAAAATGACTGCGTCATCTAGTAATAAATACGATGTCAACACCTTGCCACTGCAACAGCATGTAAAAAAAAATTCATGAGTACAACATGAGAACAAAAACTGGAGTAACTGCTGTAAAAAGCTAAGATTCTGATATGATTTGAGGAACATAATCAATAACCTACATTATGTCATCTGCACACAAACCTATAAACAATAAAGGAAAAGATACCCACTAAACAGAAAAAATATATTTTTCCAGTGCCCATTGTTCCTTTGTCATTGTCGATTTAATTTCTCTCCAAGTCTTTTGGGTTTCTAATACCATGAGGGGAATAAACCCCATTCCTAAGTCAAAGTATGATTAAAGTTCATGAAATTAGTATTGCTTCAATCTTTGATGTTAGCCAAAAGTGCTCTTCACAGCACCCGCAATCTGCCCAGTAATGACTCCTTCTGTAATTCATAAGGAGATACATGGATTGGTAGTATATCTAAATACAACTATAAATTCTTTTTTTCTGAAAACCATTGCTCCTTCTACTATTTGAACCATCCAGTTATCTTTTTTTCACATTGCTCTGGTTTCTGCTTGCAAATCCTGGTATTTTATAACTTTGTCTTTTTTTTTTATTTCTGCAAGTCTTTTGTATTTCTAAAACCATGACGGGAATGGAACCCATTCTTATGTCAAAGCATGATTAAAGTTCATGAAATTAGTATTGTTTCAATCTTTGATGTTAGCCAGAAGTGTACTTCGTAGCACCCACAATGTGCCCAGTAATGTCTCCTGCAATTTTTACAAATATACATGTATCTGTAACTTATCTAAGTACAATTGAACATTCTTTTTTATAAGATCTGTTGCACCTACTACTATTGGAACTGTCTGGGAATCCTTCTTCCACATTGCTCTCATTTCTGCCTGCAAATCCTGATATTTTATGACTTTCTGTCCCTCTATACATAACACAGAGTAGTCACTGGGCGTAGCAATTTCAATGACTTTTGTCTTCTTTTCATGCGCTACTATGTCTGGTTTTCTCATGTCAACTTTTTGAACTGTTGGTAATGGGTGATCCCATGTGATATAAACTTCAGCATTTTCTATACTGCTTTGTGGCTCATGTTTCCACAATGTTTTATAATGTTGCACAATCCCCAGTGCAACAATATTGCCACATTATTATGCCTTTCAGTATACAGCCCTTCTGCCATTTGTATATCACAACCAGCAACAAAATGTTCACTTGTTTCCAATTCTGTTTTAAAAAAAATACATTTGTCTGTTTCTCCCACATGTGCAATGGACTTTGTAAACCAACGTGTACATAGTCCACTATCTTGGGCCACCAATATTAACCTTTCATCTTTTGGTTTAAATTCACCTCCCCTTAACCAACATGAGGTTGTTCCAAGAGTTTTCTATACTTGCAACTATATTTATGCATTTTCCACTTTTCTTGCCTTCTCATCTGATCCTTTACCTTACATTCTTTCTTTTGATTTTTGGCACATTCAGTTGCCACCTGATTTTTATCTACTTCTGGTGTGATGTACGTTCCTTGTTGATGCCAATATGCTTCTGCTAAACTAAGCAGAGAAGTCATCTTAGACTTATTTTCCTCGTGTTTCAAAACTTTCACTATTGATCTTGTGAGGTCAGCAGATATGTATGCAGTCTCACAATTGCAGATCTATACATGTAATCAGTTTCAAGGAGGCACATACAGAATGGGGACTATATAGTCTTGGTATGCACTGATTTCTATAAATCATTTGATGAGCATGAAGCATCCTTCTTGTTTTCCTGACCAACCTATCAAACACCTTTTGGGGTCAGTCAATCACTCCAAAACTGCAAGTTAAGACAGGAAGAGCAAATTGGTTTATAGCCTTGACTTTGTTCCACGATGTCAACTTGTCTATTATGGTCAGTTTGATGAAGACGCAGATCCTGAATCTATGGCAGCTATTAAATATAAAACAGCTACCTTGAAGACGTGCTTCGGAAGCATTGAATACTTGAACCATATAGGCCAGTATTATATAACCTAAATGTATTACCACAGCCTTTTGCCATTTCACAGACAGGCACACTCTCTTTCAAATCAGTCATTATCTTTCTTCATGGCTTACTGGATTCTTTCACATGCTGCACTCCTAAATTTGAATACGTACAGCTTACATCTGATCACTACACAAGTAATGAACTGCTGATATAACCTTAAAAGCTGCATTATTCTTACATTACATAAAGAGATGAACATATCTGCCAACATAGTTTAACTAATACATACTCTGTGAAATTATGTAAGGTACTACTCTCCTGATATATATAATAATCCTGTTGCCGTACATAATAAGCAAAGACTGATGAGATATTTTACTTGTAGAATAATACTCTTTGGTTATGCCAACTTAACAAATACTACTGGAGTACATTCAAAACAATTCCTAGCAATAGATCATATCCAGGTGGTATCTATAGCGCTACCAGAAAAAAATAAAAATAAAAATAGGCATGTTGGTGAGCATTCACTGCTTTCTTGCTGGACTGCTCATGTAGCTTGACCTGATATCTCTCGCTATGGCATGACAACAATCTCTTATCTGGAGAAGACACCCATGACTTTGTTACCTAATGGCCTACTTGCTACAATATATAAAGGGTCTGCTTACTGCACATGAAAAGACCTGACACCTTTCCCGCAGTAGACGATGAGCTCTGTGCTGATATCCTGTTTATGCTTACAAACACAAAGTCAACCCATTTCTTATCAACCACTCACAATGGCTTCAGCAAAAAAAAAAAAAAAAAAAAACAGTCTGATTCAGGTGAAACTTGACTTGGTAAAGACTCATAGCATGAAACTCTAACAGACCATTCCAATCTGCCATACTATTTATTTCAGAGGCACTATATTGTTAAACATGACTTCTGTTTTCATAGACCTTAAAAGAAGAGTCTTCTTTTTCAAATAAAACTTTGCAGTTAGGATTTTGAAGATATGTAGGTATAAGCAAATAAAGTACACTCTTTATTGTTCCTGTTATTTTCATCAAACCTGACTGTGGTCTTTCTATTTCATAGCTAGAATATGGAGTTTAATTGTTCATTTTCTTCACCATCTCTGTTTTAAACTATGTGCCCCCATCCATTTCATGCATGCGTGCCTACTGAATCTCAGCTTCCTTTTAATGCTTCTAAAGTCTTCACAGTGTCCACAGAGCAATACAGTATTAGCAAAAATAGTCTCCAAGCTAGATTATCTCTTTAAAAAAAATTATCTGCAAGCAGTTTGTCTAGCTTGAGTGTTATTTCTTTTTATTACTAGACTATCAGACATTAATTCTCTACAAGTACTCTCTTCTAGAAGAATAAATAGCAAAAAAAAAATACTTGAAAAGATGTCAGAAACTACTCAAAATAACTAGGTCACTGTTATCAATTCAGTAAAGAGTTAGTAATACAAAAACTGCCACTCAGAAGTTCACTGCATGTCTGAACAAAAACTGCAATAAAATATCAAATCACCAGGCATATTGCATCAGTCACATATGATTTGTTACAAACAGTAAAAGCATTATGTCTTAAATACAGTCAGTGGGGATAATACATGCATCTTCAATCAAATGGATTTAATTTCAAAACACATTGGGTTCTCCAACAGATTCAAACTAAATATCACCGAGACCAAAGTGGAATGAATGTATTTGAAAGATTTGAAATGTGTATAGCAACCATGAATATATCAGGAAACAAAAAATTTAAATGATGTTACACTTAGTAGGAAAAAGTATATGACATATGTGATACGATAATTAGTTGAGTCAGATATTAAAAACTGGAAAAAAATAAACAAGTGTTTTAAATCAAAGAAAATATGCATTATGAGATTAGCATAATTAGAAAATATGCATGAACAAACAAACACTTAAAATATAAGACTCAGAATGCTTGCAAAAACTGTATGTTTAGAAACATGGCTAACCAACTAAACTATGATTAATATAAAAACTCAACTAATATAAAGTTGGTCATCAACAAAACTGAGAGGGCTTTAAGAGGCTGAGATGCATCTTTTGTTTAAGTATCAAAACATAGCAGATAATTAAAAATATTAGAAACACAAGCCAAATATAGTGAAGAGATTCACCAACCAGAAATTAGGTCAGTATCCAACAGAAAATAACTTAAAACTTCACTAAAGGATTATTACACTACAATATCAAGATTTCCATAAAAATCATCTAGTGATTTTTAATGCAGGAATTACAATAATAATAATAATAATAATAATCAACATCACAGTTTAGACTGACTACCAAAGGAAATCAATGCCAACTGTGTGAAAAATGTAACCATTTTACCATATGTATTGTGTACAGTGAACAACAGACATGAAACAAGTTCAACAGAAAGAATAGTTTAAAAAAACATATTAATTTTACCAAGTAAAGCATGAAAATACCTGTCCCAAATGTAGTTCTGAGATTTCAATAATTATGTGCATTATGGAATTAGATTCTACAGAAAAGGTACAGCCCAATATTTAAGCAATAACCCACGCCTGGGAGTGGGTAATGCTGGATTTACCCACGGTTGGTATGGTTTGGTCACAAGGGCGAAGCCCGAGTGGCCAAACAAAGACAACCATGGGTAAATCCAGCATTATCCACACCCAGGAGTAGGTTATTGCTATTATACAATGACATTATTTAAGAAAAAAATAATTGCTTTTCTTATATAATGGCATTGTATAATGCCTCCGTGCTGCCCTTCTGCAGCTGTCTGGTATTCTGCGGCAGTTCTGATGTACTGCGCATGTATATGCTTACGCAGTACATCAGAGCTGTGGGTGGAAGCAACGGCGAAAGCAAGATCTCCGTTGCTTTTTACAAAGTGTCGCACTATGTTAAAGAAGTTTAACATAGCGAGACAGCTTTAAAAAAAGCAATGGAGAAAGGAAGATCTCCGTTACTTTTTTTAAAGCTGTCTCGCTATGTTAAACTCCTTTAACATAGTGAGACAGTTTCTAAAAAGCAACGGAGCTCTCGTGCTCTCCGTTGCTGTAAAAAAAAAAAAAAGACTTTTACTAATGGAAAAAGTCCGGGTGACCGGACCTTTTTCCATTAGTATAAGTCTTTGATTTACAACGTGCATGCTGACCAATCAGCGTGCATGTTTTGGAATATTAATGGGGGGTCATTGTATAATAACTAATAATATACATTTTAAGCTCTATTTTGACAACAGGCCTCCAAATGCTATTGAGTGAAGGGTGCTCACTGTTTTACATTAGCTGACTTACTGACCAAAGCTTTCTACTATTCAACTGTATTGACCATTTCACTTGTGCAATTCCACTGCCCAATCTAGATCCAGAATCTGATAGCGAAGCTGATCCAGCTGGTCATCAACACTCCTTATGTAACCTGATACTGGACTTTTTCATAAACAGACCCCCAAAAGGTATGTGTGGAAAATACACCTCAAATAGTATCACACTGAGTGCAGGTATCCCTCAAGGCTGTGTCTTGAGTCCTCTACTATTCACCTTGACCTTGCTGACACACGACTGCATGGCCAAGCATGAATCCAACAAAATCACCAAGTTCATGGATGATACCGCCGTTATAGGTCTTGTCAGGAATGGAGAGAAAACAACCTATAGGGAAGAAGTGGAGCATCTGATAGGCTGGTGTGACACCAACAATCTGACCTTAAATGTAAGCAAGACCAAAGAATTAATAGTAGACTTCAGGAGGACACAGGAGGTACTTCTACCTCTTGAGATTAAAGGGGGTGGCAGTGGAAAGAGTCAAAAGTACCAAGTTCCTGGAGGTGTACATCTCCGATGACTTATGCTGGATGACTCACATTAACCACACAGTGAAGAAGGCACAACAACGTCTGCACTTCCTATGGAAAATGAGGAAGGCAAACCTGGCATAGATCATCCTCAAAGCTTTCTATAGGGGGACGATCAAGAGTATCCTCACTAATAACATCATTGTATGGTATGGAAACTGCAAAACATCTGAGCACAAGGCTCTCCAGACGGTAGTAAAGGCAGCATAAAAATCATTGGTTCCTCAGTCCCATTCATAGATGAGCTGCATGAGACAATGTGTGTGGGAAGAGCTAGGAAAATAATAGATGACCCCACCCATCCTGTGCATGACATGTTCTTCCACCTCTCCTCAGGTAGACGATATCACAGCTTACACTGCAAAACATCTAGACTCGAACAGAAGTTTCTTCCCTCTATCCATAAGGCTGCTGAACTCAAATGTCAAGCATGACAGTAGATAACAGGATCAATATGCCACAAGCTGCGGTATACGGTCTATAGTAACTATTTGGCAATTGCTTAATAACTGGAACAGTTAGCCGATCTCTTCTATAACTATTAGTGCAATAGCCAGAGTGAGTCATCACTCCATATATATGCAATACAAACAGAGTTTATCACAGTACTAATGTGAATGTACAATATTCTAAGCAAATCACAATGGGAATTGTTAGTCTGTGCAGTACCTACTAGTATAATATTGTCTAATGTCTTATTGTCCAATATGTGGTAAATTTATATGCTGCCAAGTATCCCAATTATTACTGTATGTGAATTTAAATTATATGTTATGTTATGCCTTGCACTGAGACCCAGGCAATGAAATGTCATTCAGCTGGCACTACTGGGAACATCAGATTGACAGTAAAGTTTACTTTGACTTTGATACTGTGTTGATCACTTCACTCTATGTATAGCTACATTTTGAAAATTGTGAGTAGCTGCATTTGGAAACTTGTTATAATGCATACTCAAAGTTAATTCCAGAATAACTTCACTTCCATGCTATTATGTATTCAGATAATTATATGTATCATTGTATATTCAAATATCAATCTGTATATTATGTCCACTATATTCCATGTCTGACCGTGTCCTTATATTCTATGTTATGTGTACATAATTGATCATGTCTGCACACTTAAACTTTATCTGAAAATAATTTACTTCAAAAATGTGTCATGTGCCCATAATAAGAAACTCAATATACTTTAACTAAGAAGTCGATATATTGAACTAGTTATAGTACACAGCCAATCTTTTATTTTTGTATCACTGTTTTGCCTTTGGCCGAAGATATGACTGAAAATGGTCCCTGGAGCTATCCATCTACCGAATTAACAAAATTAAAATAAATAAGTAATACCCTAGTAGCAATTCTGTAACATTAATAAAGTAATTCAAGAGAACACTTTTCCCACATAGTACCCCATCCAGTGTTACAACACAACACAGCAAGATATTTCCATTCAACACAGCCACTGAAAGGACTTTGTAATGGTACAATATGAGTTACATTTATACACAGAAATGGAAATTTCACTTATACTGCAGAAAGTTTGAGAAAGGTAAATGTATGGTGCATTCAAGGGCATTAAAAAATCAGCATAAGCTTCATATACACAGCAGTAATAAAACAAAGTATTACTTAGCAGTATCCATTCATGGATCAACAAAATTAGAAAAAGTGCAAAATCACATACACGAAGCAGACATTACAGAAGTGATTACAAGCAAAATACTATGGGTATCTATAAAAGTAACACTTCCAAATAAAATCAGAACAAATAAGTTGTGTATGTGTGTGAATACATGACAGCCACTTACAGCAAGTGCCATGGAAAGGCAAGAGTGAATGACATTACATTTGACAAGAATGTAGCCACATAATTTAGCAAATTGCATCTGAAAGATGACTAGAACCTCCTAGAATTACATCCAGAGAGCAAGCTATATCTACATGTATATCTATATCTATCTATACATTTCTGAGACGTAAATAGGTTCAGAAAAGGGAAAAAAAGCTGTTTGATGTCAGCTCCCAGAATATTGGTTTCAAAACACACTGCAGTAGGTATAGTATGGTATACCTGAAATAAGGAACTTCAATAATTACATCATAGTTTTTGATACAACACAGTTTGATCACAGCAGCTGCATTTAAAAGACTTAAAGAAAGCATCTTAACCTTAAAGAGTATTGTTCATATTTAGAAGACTCTTTGTTTTACAGTTAATTTAATTTCCCATTACAGTCATTATGTTAAAGTTGCAAGTGATTTTGCAAAAAAATGAAGATTTCAGTGTGCTGTTTGATATTTTAGTTTCACGGTTTACTCAGGTTATCTTGGTAACCTCACCCACAAAATGATGCTATGCTATGCTAGGTTTTGGCAGTGATTTACATACACATATATTGTGGGTAAACAAAACCAACTTATCTCTTTTAAGGGAGCAGCTCCTAACTCACATTGTGGTTTCACTACCTCAGTATCAGATGTATTAACTTCATTTCTAGTTGCATCACCACCAAGAACTAGTTGACAGCTTGTCTTTTTAGAAAGTAAAAAAAATACTACTAATGTATTAAACATGGAAATATATTCGCCTGTACATTAATTTATGTAGGGAGGCATTTTGGGTTCAGTATTTCATGATGTCATGGCAAGGATTTGCAGCTTCAATAGGAATTTGATGAATACATATAAAGTCAGATTTTCAAAACTGCCAGTCATTATTAACCACCAGAAATAATATGGAGTTACACAAAGTCCAAGTTCCAGCAAACTTCAAATGATAGATTCTCATAGTACAGCTATACTCTTTTAAAATAATTAGTAAACAAAAAAAGGGAAAGGAAAACTCAAATGATTACTTCAGGCACAGTATATGTAACCATGGTAAAATACAGCAAAAAGTCAAAGGTAACAGTGGATTACACAAATCTTATTGTGTAGCATGCCATGCCTAAAGTTTTTGCATAAGTAGAAATTAAGTCAAATAAATACAAAAAGTCACATTCAAAAAGTGTTTTTTTCTTGCTTCCCTTTTTTGGCCTGCACTGCCTGCTAGCTAATTGGACTATTATTTAATCGCAATGCATTTGTCTGTCATCCAGGCAGCCATCAGGGGATTTTTTTTTTTTTTTTACTTTTTATTCCCTGTATGAACCAGCTCACACTGAGGGGCAGAGTATCTAAAGGACTTATGCAAGGGCTATCTCTACTTCTACATGTGATGTAAGCCTCACCATTTCATCTCCCCCTTGCAAGTAGATGCACCATTTGGCATGTAGTCTCTGCAAGGAACCACATTCCCAGGCTCCAACTTTCCTCCCTAGGAGAGGTCAGTAAACACAATTTTTTCTTATTCTCATTCACCCTGATGGCTCCTGTACCTCCTGGACATCTAACTGAATGTGAGTCATAACTAGGGTTTTCTCCCTTTATTCCACAGAGCCATCTCTTTTTTAGAAGTTAAAATTTCTGTTACAAAATAACACATCACAAGAAATCAGCAATGAGACAAGTTATTCCTTGGTTCAAGAAAGTGCGCCAGTGCTCATCATGATTTATCTGTATCACCTGATGGCAAATTTGTATTGAATGCAATGAGAATTGTCATACTATTAGCAAGTGAGGCAAATCATACCATTATCACTACAAGCAACAGCTGTGTAACTAGCCAAGCAAAACCATCATGAAATTGTGACAACAAAGCTTTACTCAGAAAAGAAAGAGATCATTCAGGGTTCATAAAATAAGTATGGTCTCCAGATGCATAGGAGCAGAATATAATAAAACCCACAGACCAGAGCCCTACATGACTCACAAAACTATTCTTACTCCACAAAGTGGTACTATAAGCAATTACATACCTGAAAGCATCCAGGTGCATGCAAGTGATGTGCTCCTGTATCTTTCCCAATTCAAAATTGAGTGAATTGTTGAAGAAAGTGTGTACAAGTGGCAGAGAATAGCAGGGCTAAAACTCTGTATGGAATATAAGGATACCTACACCCATACTCCCAATGACCCAGTAAAGAAGCTGAACAGTACCATCATCTTCACAGCTAATAAAACTATACAAAAAATGCTGTTTTAGTAACTGAGTACAAAGGGGCATCCTGTAGTGATGTGTAGAGCAGAGAGACACACATGGGTACAACCACAACAGGTCCTGCCTCCACACAATGTTATTAGCATGCAACTACAATTAGGGGTTACACCTGCAGTACGACCTTCTATTAGCATATTATGCAAATGTAACATGCTCTGCAGGAGGGGCCAGGGAGTATGAATATTTATTCCAAAACCACCAAAACACAAACGATGAAAAAAGCAATGAGATACAGGTCCAAATTGCAATTTATTGTACTTTAGCACCTCAGCAAGAAAGGCCTTCAAGAAGTAAGCGTTCTTTATAAAAGCTTCCCCTTTATATATTCCCACACAATCAGCAATAAGACAATAAAACAATTAATTACTTAAAGAAGATACTTATTCATAGTTCAGTCCCCCCTGGTAAAATGGTATTATACTTTAAAATAAAAACAGCTTCCTTGTACAACAATATATTTTTTAACAATGCAAAATCACCCAATCTAACAAGCACTTTTTCTAAAACTGTGGCTCACAACAGTGTGTAGTTACTATTATGTTTTTCCATAAAATGAACTGCAATAGAGCTTTCTACTTTCTGTTTTTTAATATCTGTAATGCGTTCCTGCAACCTGATTTTAAACTTTCTTTTACTCTGTCCAATGTAAAACAGGTTGCAGGGACACCTAAGACAGTTAATAATACCATCAGTATCACAAGAACATTCATTAACAGGTTCAAATTTCTTGCCATTGGTTTTACTAAAACTAGAAACTATACATTTACACACATTACAGTTGTCGCAGGGCACAGTACCACCACTACTAAAGGGTAACTCCACCTGTTCTTTTGGTACGACAAAATAAGCCTTTACCAATCTATCTTTTAATTTTTGTCCCCTTCTATATGAAATAAAGAGCCTATTGCAAATTATTCAATTTAACTTAGCATCCCTTTTTAAAAAAGTCCAATAATATTGGACCATATTCCAGATGATTTCACTCAGAATATTGTAAGTTGTAACAAAATACATTTTATCAGCTTTCTCCATCTCATATGTACAATTTAAGTTTTTACGTACACAATTTTGTATACAATTCATTCCATTCACTTTGCTCACTGCTTCCCTCAAGATCTCCCTATTATATCCTCTGTGCAAAAACATTAACAATTTTGACGGACTTCCCTATCCAAATCTGCTTCATTACTATAAATTCTAGCTATGCGCAATAATTCCCCATAGGGTAGGGAATTGATTGTATGTGGGGGATGGCAGCTGGTACCTATCTATAAATTTACGGTGTATGGAAGTAAATCCATCGTCAAAACCCCTTAAATAAAGATCTAAGAAATTAATTTTCTTACCATATTGTAAACCATACTGCGGTGGTGGTGCTGCGGTAGCATTGTCGCCTCACAGTAAGATGCTGTCCTGTTCGATTCTCAGCTAGAGCATCTTCTGTGTGGAGACATGCGTGAATGGGCGTACCTTCGTTGAAAGTTTTGCGTCAGAGCTGGCAACTCGGCACGTAAAAATCTACTGCCGATCATTAGCGGACCGGAGTTCCACTGTGGCGACCCCTAACTGGGAAAAGCCGAAAGACACAACAACAACAACAACAACCATATTGTAAACCATCAAATTGCAATTCATATTGATTATTTATATTTAAAGCAAAATTCTGAACTTTGTCTATACCATTTTCACAAATAAATATTAAATCATCTACGTATCGGTAATAAAATAAAACATGTTCTTGAACAAATTTATTCTTATAAATATAGTCCAGTTCAAACTTAGACATAAATAAATTGGCATACATTGGGGCAAAAGATGCTCCCATGGCTGTGCCATGTAACTGATGATAGATAACATTATTGAAACTAAAATAATTATTTAATAGACAAAACTGCAATAATTCAATTATAAAATGTGACAATAATACAAAGCTGCTAAACCATCTCTATGCCTAATATTTGTATATAAACTACATACGTCTAAGGAAATCCAATACATATTAGCATTCCACTTAATCTTAGATATTTTGTCAAGAAAATCAAATGAGTCATTGACATAAGAAGGGAGTTTCTCAGTGTAAGGCAATAAAAAATTGTGTAATTGTATGAATATTTATTGATGGAATGACTGCAAGTAAGAAAACAGTAGCTTACTGCACAAGCACAAGTTTACACAGAACCCATTGTTCATAAGTTCATAGGTTCATAATAGGCTAACCACCAAGGTCTTTACAAGCCTAGCCATATAACTCAACCTAGTTTTGCCCCAGAGTTCCTTGGATGCCTATGGATGTTGGGGTATGTTAGTAAAGAGGTAGCTAAGGGTTATGTGGGGGGGTATGTTAGTTGCAGATTAATTTACTTACTGTCCATCTCTGTCTATCAGACATGAGGACCAGGCTGGAGTGAATGTGCAATTCCCCATCCAATGATCAAGATTTCTTTTGAACAGAGTTAGGGAGGAACTCTGCTTCACGTAGATGGGGATCTTATTCCAAATAAATAAATTACATAAAATACCATAGTTTGTTACAACTACAGCACTATGGTGAAATTCAGTAGTCTGTTTCACTGAAATCCCTAAGGATACAGCTGTCTTAAACAGGTCTTACAGATGCACAGGCTATCACCTAAATATTTTGTAATATGATCTAAAAGAATGACATATATGGCATTTTCTGTATATGTTCCATATACAAGCTTCCATATGTCTTCGCTATCACAGTACAACTTTTGGCACTATTCACACTTCATTTGTAGGTGTTGTGCTGAACTTCTGCTCAATATTTACAGTGCAATAACAGTCCAGACTGGTTCATTTTTATTACATCAAATATAAGGGATGTAGTGACAGTTTGCACCCCTCATACTAGGTTTTCCACATATTGGCTAAAGTGTTTGCTGCCCTCATAGTGACTTTTTAGACAGGGTCCTCCTGCTAAACATTGCTACATAACATACTCGTATTCAAATTTTGACAGCACTATGATGGCACTACTCAATGATTAGACCCATCCTAAATAGAAAGTCGACAGAACTTGATACTCTCCTGCAACTCATATATTTGTGTAGTTCCAGGGACACCACTCCCTCTATACCAGGGTTTAGCACCTAACATGCCTTCAGACACTTGGGCAGCTCTGGGCGTGTATCTGTATTGTTTCAAACACTGTTATTTCACATCAAACTACCCATGACCTTAATTTGGAGCTCTGGGAGATCCTAATCACCCTTAACAAATCCAACTGTCGCTTCATTGTTAGCTACAGATTCCCATCAACATCCCCAAAGATCATGGAGAGTACCTTAACACCACTAAGGCATTAATTATCAAACCAAATACCTTCTTGCTAGGGAGCTTCAATTACCTAAGCACTGACTGGCACAAAAACCTATAAAAATATTTATAGTCAGTGTTTCCTAAACATGGGTCTTTGACCCAGTCAGACTTTCCCAGCTACCAAATGTCAATAAATAAATAATGAAAAGTTGAAAGAAATTCCAATTCCCCTACATCAAATCCCAATGGAACATGTCAGAACAGAGTTTCAGAGCACTACTAAAAAATGCAAAGCAGTATACTAATTTTAGATTACAACAGATACCAAAGAAAACTACACAACTTTCTATGTTAGACAATTAAAGAATGTTCCGCAATGCACTTAGCTTATCCATAATAATATCAGACACTCAATAAATAAGCATACAGATGTAGAGCTAACTTTACACCACCTAACCACACTGCTGCCCTCACTATCCCTGAAATGTATTTTTCGCTGAAATCACCTTGGAACAACTCTTAGAATTGCTAAAAATGCTATAAGTAATATTCCTATGTATTATATGAACCTCTTCTTAAATTCTTCAACTTGTTTACAGGACTTGTGCCTGATGCCTGGAGAATTGCCACTGTGATTCCCCTACATAGGGGTGCACCTGGACAGCCCCAAGTAATTATGGGCCCACCAGCTTCAGCAGCCTTGCATGCAAAGCCATGGAACATACCATAGCAAAACTCATTTATGCAGACATAGGCAACTTAACTGAACTAGACACTCCACACAGTATGGTTTTGTGAATGGGCAAGCCCTGCCTCTTGAACCTACTAAGCTGCTTTAGGGTTACAGAGAGTGTAGACAATGGTCATTTTGTGCACCCTGCTTATCTTGCCCTGGCCAAGACTTTTGATACCATTTCCTAATTATTGAACAGTTAGATAAACTTAATGTAAACCCCTATGTTGCCCACTGGATTGCAAATTGGATAGCCAACAGATCCTGGGTTGCAAAAGTTGCTGACTGTAAAATTTAATGAGTGGTATGCAACTGGGATCCATGCTAGGCCCCCTCCTGTAGGGCATTTATCTTGCAGATATCCAAACCAATATCCTAGAAGTGTAGTTGACCAAGTTTGCTCATGGCTGCAAGCTAGATGCTCTTAACCACTCATCCACTGAAACTAAACAGCTCCACCAAGGGTTGGAATGTGCAAATACCTGCTGAAATGAAAACTGGCTAAGGTTAAATACAAAAAAGTGCAGTGCCGTAGCACTACGCAAAAGAACTTTGCTAACCTCATGTGTTATAAATGGTATTCTTCCTCAGAGTGAGGAAATAAGACCCAACTGTGTACTTATGTGGACAACCTTCTCTCATTTGACATCATATTTCTACCATAGTCAGGAAATCCTTTGAGCTAACCCAGTTAATTAGCAAGAGGATATCTTCAAGAACCAAAAAGTCATCCTACGCCTGTATTCTTCTCTTATCGAGCCCATCATTGAATATAATGTCCCCTCTGGTATGTATAAATCCAAGCATAATTGCCCAACTAGAAAGGTGTCAAAGACTTATAAGCAAGAAAATTAAAGGTCAAATCCTTCAACTATCCTGAAAGATTAGCTCGACTCTACTTATATTCAGTAGCCTGCTATCTGCCCTGAGGTTACCTATGTCTATCTTTTCAAACCATAAAAGACCCAATCCTATTTGACCTTTTATTTCTTCACAAAACCAGCACCTCTAAAAATGTCCGCACTACAGACTTAAACCTACACCAACATGTAAACAGGACTAATTGATGGGATAAGTTCCTAACATGTCATATTCAAAAACAATGAGTGAGAAGATCACTGAAAAACCAATCAGTAACAACAAAATGAAAACTCCAGCAAAGCTAGAACTTCCACTGAGTGACCTCCCAAACCTCTTGTATCAGAGGCACATGGGTTATATGCAAATGATCCTTATGAACATCAGATGTTTCAGCTCACTGGCGATTCTGAATGCCCATGACTTGTTTTGTCATTTTACTGGACAATTTCAGGCCAATAAAGCCAAACCCCACTAGCTGTGGATATACATATTTTGGCTTTGTTATGACCTCATCAGCACAGCACAAGCAGAGTGTTTGACTAAGCATCAGCTGGGTATATCAGCCCTGTGTTTCTAATGCTTAGTCAAACACTCTGCTTGTGCTGTGCTGATGAGGTCATAACAAAGATGAAATATGCATATCCACAGCTAGTGTGGTTTGGCTTGTATGTATGTATTCTACATAACAGACTACAGAGCACCAGTGTTCATTCAAAACACTATTTCAGGAAAAGCCTCAAAGAAAAACAGAGCAGCAGTACTTCAGAAAATCTAAAAAGTCAGCAGTGTTCCTTCAGAACATAAAGTCTCAAAGAACTTCAGACTCTCCAAGATACCAGTGTAAAAGACATTATCCAGTTAACAGCAATGTACTTCACCATCTCCAAAGCAGACAACACACTTTCAAGTTTCCAGAGTGACATCACACAGCCAAGAAACAGCAAAAACTTTTTTTTAAAAAAAGCTGCGAGATGCCAGGCTACCTTCTCAAGCAGCATCAGCATGCATTTCCTAATTAAGTCAGACAGTAAATCTCAGAAATGTTTAAATACATCAGTAAAGATAAATTTAATAAAGATGTCAAACAATACTTCTACAGTAAATACACCAATAAATGTGTGGTTTAAAGTTAAAAACTATGTAAAACAGTCTAAAAATGTTCATTTAAATTTCAAGGTTATTAGTTCAGGAATGTTAAATCTTTATAGATGCAAAAGGGTTAAATCACAGAAGCTCACTGCAAAAAACACATTGTCTTATGAATCACAGAATAAGTCAGCTTCTATCAGTATGATGTCAGACCTAAATAACACAGTTAAGACAGTGGGCAGAGACTTCTACCCTGAAGTGAAGAGTAAACTTACAAAGTTCAACATTAAGATTAATTTATAAAGGGGCAGAAATGCAACAAATGCTAAAATATTAATACAGTGTCATATTACTACTTTAGTTTCATTTGAGGTTATGACAGAAAAACAATGCCACTGAGGTTTCCTTTTAATTTAATAAAATTACAGCCTTTCCATTTCACTGTAGTACATTATCAGTTCAGTTAAAGACTTATTTATTGGTAACATAGGTCTATTTCACTATAATATATTATCAGTTTGCTTACAGACTTTCAAGAGCTTATTAGTAGCATATGTTTATTTCATGCAGAAAAATGTAAATACAGTCAAGGCAACAAGCAATGCTATCATTTTATAAGTTCTAAAACTGTAAATGTTATTTTAAGGACCTTATACTTATTTTTATTTTTTTTATTGTGTGTGTGTGTGCTTTGCAGATATTGCTCTGGTTTGATTTTCCAGTTTGGTTTTAAATACAGTCACTAAAATATTATATCAGCCACCTAGCCTTGCACAAGAAATGGGAAAGGAGAGGTTTGGAAGGCCTAAGTGTACAATCAAAGGACTATAGGGAGTTTCTTCCAATACCTCAGCAGTGACTGGGACAATACAGAGTAAGGTCTAAACTTGGCAAGAGCTGTGGTGCACAAATCAAATATCTAAAATGTGTATACAGGAAATGTGCATTTCTTCAATGTTTGTTAAATGTGTTTCAGTTACCTAAATTCTTTAAAGTTAAAATGTGTATGTTTTCAGACTATTATATAACAGTATTGGTTTTCAGTTTAAATGTGTTTCAATTATCTAAATTCTTTAAAGTTAAAATGTATACACAACAGATATGCAATTATGCAGATTAGATTTACCAGATTTCAATTTATGCTTTTATCTGTGTTCGGATAATACTGCCACAAAAAAAGTATTCCTTTATTAATACTTTAATTTTCAAAATATAACATTACCAGATTTCAGTTTATGTTTTCATCTGTGTTCCGGTAACACCGGCAGAAAAGCTATTCCTTTAGTATTAGTTTAATTAGTTTCCAGAATATAATATTTATGCACAGCTTTTTAGATGTTCAGTATAAATATGTATCACTTTATGTAAATTGCAGTCAGATTTCAGAATATAACATTCATACCCATTATATAACTCTAACAGCATTACCAGTCAGTTTACAACATACAATTATATCACATTTCACAATATTCAGTCATTAATTTTAAGGGTAAAGTGACAGAAATGTTTGTAATAGGCTTATTAAGATAAGTTATCTAAAGAATAAGTAGTAATACTTCTGTAACATACTGAAGGCATAACAAGTCAGGCTTAATTTGTTAATTAATGGGCTGCACAGTGGTGCAGTGGTTTGCATTGTTGCCTCTCAACAAGAGGTTCTACATTTTGATTCTCTGCTGTGGTGCCTTCTGTTTGGAGTCTACATGCCCCCCTGCACTCATGTGTGTTACCTCCAGGTACTCCAGTTTCCTCCCACATTCAAAAGACATGTATCTGGAGCATTTCTCCTCAAGCCTCCACTGAAAATTGGCTCTGTTCCAAGTTGGATTTTCCTGGTAAGCAAATGTTAAATAAAATAATTTACAGAATACAGTGCACCTTACATAATAATTATTATACATTAGAGGGAAAGTTAAAAAGACACTGACAGGTTATGTAAGTATATACATCTGAAATACAGAAAGTATAGGATTTAGTAAAGGTACTTCTACTATTACAGTACATATATATTTAAATCTATTGCAGCACATAGAAATTAAAAAGGTAAATACAAAGGATTACTAGCAGCAAATCTAGCTGAAGACTTACAGACACAAGTTAATACAGCATATGGTAATTTTGTTTCAAGATACAAATATTATAGGCATAAAAAGAGAACTTACCAGTTACAATGTGTTAAAGAATTGTCCAGTCATAATTAAATCATAAAGTTAAGAAATTTCTATCCAAACAGACCATAAATGCTCAAGTGACACCAAGTGGTCAAAGTTAAAATTGCAAGTTTATTTACCAGATAAAGAATAATTATTGTATATTAGTTCTAGAAATCATTATAGTATCCTTTGCAGACTATATTAATAGATTTATAAAGTAATTATAGAAGTAACAACAGAGATACATGTATGTGTTCAGGTACCTCAGGAGATGTTAAATCAGGTATCATTTAAATGTGCAAAAATACAGCATTCTCTTTGCATAAGTCTAGAAATGCAGCCATATTAAAGCAGGCTTCACAGTTTCCATACAGTAAATGCACTTTCAATTAGTGAAAATAACCTTGATAAGAACAGAATGTGCTATACTTTTGACTACAAACACATTTTTGCATGCTCCAAGGCTTGGGAACCAAGGCTAAAGAGGAGTATAGAACTTTACAGGGTGTTTGGTATTATTAGGAAACACTTCAGACATAGTTAGGTTCATTTGTTTCAAATAATATGCAGAAAATCATGGCAGTGCAGTCCTCAGAAGGCAGTACAAACACTTGGGTATTACTGCAGAAGTCAGGTCAAATATCCATCATTCCAGAATATTAATTATACTATTCAGAAGGAAAGTAATCTGAGGAATATGAATGCAGAGAACTATTTCAGTTTATCAGCACTGTTATTGGAAGCAATAATTGGATATAAATACAGAATTTCTATCAGCACTGTTAATGAAAATAGTATTTGGATATGAATATAGAATTTACACTGACTGTTTCAGTTTATCAGCACTGTTACTGAAAACAGTATTTGGATATTGCTGACATCTACCTCCAATGTACATAATAAAGCATTCTTAATCAGACTATAGTGTTGGCATATGTTATTCTGAAAATGCTGTCAAAATGCCAGCCCAGCTATCTAGAATTTTATAAATAATTATATGTCATTTGTGAATATCGATATGATTTATACAGAACTGTATGTTATGTACTGAGCTAAACTGTAACCACAGCATGCCCTGCTGACATAGAAGAGAAATGTATATAAACTATATACCTGTGCAAATGCATGTTTTAACAGTAGAAACTAGAACATTAAAAGAGATAATTTGCAAAACTTCAAGAAAATAAGTTGAAATTGAATTGCTTTATGATTGTGCTATAAAGGTTCTATGTCAGTTTCAGTGTGGCAGACACAATGTCTAGACCTAGAAGTATTTGTCTTGTCTTGACAGAGAAGTAATTACTAGGTTTAAATATAAAAGTGTTTTACTGTTTTATGACTTCCAAGATCTGCAAACATCTGAGAGATATATATTTTTCACACAGAGATGTTAAACTCTGTTAGTTTCTGTTTAGCCTGGGAACTAAAGTCAGGTGACAAGTGAGATCATCCAAGCTAACCCAGTAGTAATATTCAATATTAATTTAAGAACTCTCTCAGAAAGAGACTGGGCACTTTGTATTTTGTCTTTGACCTGGAAATATCCACTCATCACCATCTGCACTTGCATTGTGCTGTAAGTAAGTTTTTTTTATGGCATAACTCTATTAGATATAGTAAAGAATATAGTAAAGATTATTTTAGATATTTTCTTTATTTATTTGAGACTGTCCTGCAATGTTGTTTTAAATACTTCCTGTGATTTTGAACTCTGAAGTAACTGTTTGTGTACTGAGTATTGTCTTGATCTTTTATTATTTATTATTAAATATATTTAAAAGTATCTTTACGGCTATTTGTGAGACATATTTAAGCTCTTAGAGAATTTCCATATGTATATGGTGACACTGTACAGGCCACTCCTAATAGCCTTGCTTGATCAGACAACCATTTGGATTAATAGTAATATTGCATGGTAGGACTGGACACCCTTTCTTAAGGGCCTTAAAAGTAGCCAATAAGGGGTTCTGGTGGCAGTGGTACATACCATATAGTCTGGGCAGAAGGGGGCATAGCTAGTAAACCTGTGCCAGCCTTCCCCACAAGTATTTGTGTGTGTGTGTGTGTGTGTGCGCGCGAGCACATGTGTGTGTGTGTGTGTGTGTGTGTGTGTGTGTGTGTGTGTGTGTGTGTGTGTGTGTGTGTGTGTGTGTGTGTCAGCTACTTGGGCAGGGACATGAAGCACTGGTCGGACAGAGTGTTGGAGAACTTGGCTGGGAACCCTGGCTAAGGATTCAACTCTATAGCTGTGCAAATGGGGAGTCTTATTTGGGATCTG
This sequence comes from Protopterus annectens, assembly GCF_019279795.1. Lineage (NCBI taxonomy): Eukaryota > Metazoa > Chordata > Ceratodontiformes > Protopteridae > Protopterus > Protopterus annectens. Next base: position 363,365,770 of record NC_056742.1, read on the forward strand.
GAGAAAGAGACAGAAACCAGCTCCAGACTGACTGTGGTCTCTGAGTGCTCATAAGGGAAATTGCACTTTACTGCGTGTGTACTTGTCATCTTCCCATTGTGTACGTCCCCCCACTGTTTTCAGTGGTGAGGACTGAGGCTCCTTGATTACTGGGACAGTGTTGGGGCATCACATATTAATTGGTTGACAGTAGTGGGATAGCCACAACACATATTAATTGGCTTGTAGTGGTGTGGATATTGAATTCCTGTAGCCTGTGTACAGTGGTCACTAAAGGTGTTTGTGCTCTCAATCAGCCATGCAGTGAACATTCAATGTTTCACATTAGAATTGTTTTTTTGTTTGTTTTTTTTAGCTTAGTTAGTCAGGGAGAGCAGCGAAGCATGTCAGCATAGGAGTATGGCAAGCTGACAAAGAGCCAATTGGCTGAGATGTGCCATGGTAAAGGATCGCTGCATGCCAAACTGACTAAGGCAGAAATTACTGTAGCTTTGGACACAGCTGCATCAGAAACCAGTGATCAGGAGGACAAGCAGGCTGGCCTTGGAGATGTACAACTCTCAGAAAATGGACAGCTCAACCTTTCCACAGAGGACTTAAAAAAATCTGTCTAGAATTAAAGAGACTTGAGTTGGAGGCCAATCGTTTGGAAATAGAAACAGCATAGAGACTGAGGTATCTAGAGGCTGAGGAAACTGAGAAACTGTGATGTCTAGAGGCTGAGGAGAAAGAGAGGCATAATCAACATGAAAAGGAGAAGCTGACTGTTCAGCAGAGTCATGGAGGTAATGGGGAAGGGAGTAACTAAACACCAGAAGCAACGAAGGTCAGTAAATTTCCTCCACAATTTACAGAGGGGGATAATTTTGATAGCTTCATTGATATGTTTGAAAGAGTCTGTAAACAGTATAATGGTTACCAAGGGTTCTGGGTATGGTTCCTGACCCCCTTACTCCATGGTAAAGCTGTAAATGCTATTTCTAAATTGTCTGATACTGATTGCTTAAATTATCATATTGTAAAAAACTGTCTTTTAGAATGATTTAAGTTAACAGCTGAAGCTTATAGGAAAAAGTTTAATGAACATAGATGCAAAGCAGATGAAAGTGTGTGTGAATATATTGTTGAACTAAGCACTTATTTTTATAGGTGGGTGAGTGTATGTCAGGTCACCACTTTTAAAGGTCTGGCAGACCTTTTGGTGAGGGAAAAAGCCCTTAGCACTTTGCCTGAGGACATGAGAATCTGGTTAGCTGATAGACAATGCAGTACTGCAGATGAGTTGGGGAAGAAGGGAGACCTATACCTAGCAAGCAGGGCATCAATGGACAGGAAAGGGACACCCAGTGCTGTACATGGGGTCTAAGGGAACCCATGATGGGCAGCCCAGGCTGCCTAAAACAGAGTCTGCAGGGGAAGTCACTAGTCCATGTACACATCCAAGACCAAGGGTTAAATGTTTTAAATGCAAGCAGTGGGGCCATGTAGCATATAGATGTCCATGGAGGCAAGGTGGGGAATAACAGGTGGGAGAGCTAGTAAGTGTGAATGACAAAATGTCAGCAGTAAGTTGTCTTGGGACAACAAGGGTAACAAACTACCACGAGAGGTTATATCCTATCTTAGTGGATGGGAAAGAGGGCACTGCTAAGAGAGAGACACAGCCTCTGACCTAACCATTGTGAAGCCTGCAATGGTTAAAGAGAAGCACTACTTGCTTGGGCAGTCTACTCCAGTTAGACTGTTAGGAGGGACCCCATTCCAAATAGCTTTGGCTAGGGTTCACCTTGACTGGGAGGGTGGAAAAGGTAGCCAGCAAGTAAGTATGTTTGAGGATATCCCTGCAGATGTCGTAATAGGGAATTATTTTGATAATGCAGTACCCTGTGTGTATGCAGTTACATGCAGTCAGGCTAGGAGACAAGCATGTGGGTCTGGTAGACTGGGGATACCCAGACAGACCACACACTTGCAGCTGGGACTGGTGAAGTGGTTACTTCATGGAGTAGCAGTGAGACTGAAGGTGAGCTCTGTGTGCTGTTAAGGGATATTGCACTTTACTGTGTGTGTACTTGACATCCTCCCATTGTGTACATCACCCACTGTTGCTGATGGTGAGGACTGAGGCTGCTTGATTACTGGACTAGTGTTGGGGTGTCACAAATACAAGAATATTTGGTCCATAAAGGATAGACTGGAACCTCTTCAGAACAATTCTGGGTAATTAACAGATAAAGACATTCATTCAAGTCTCATTCCAATTGTTTCCAGTTAATGTATCATACAGTCATATCAATTCTTTTAGAGATTTAGCACAATATTTCACATGCTTATAAAGTCTGAGGTCCTATATTTCCATGTGTCACTAATTATCTATCAGGCAGTCATTTGACTGCTGCACTTTTTTCCTTGTTTTATTTTTCAATAAAATAGGACTGAAAAGTTGTAGATAATCAGAATGACTGCAATTTATTTAAAAAATGTGACTTATGTGGAGGTTCTAGATACAAAAGGGACACTGCGGGCAGAAAAATGTAAATATTACTTCACTGCACTGTTCACAGCATTTACAGTTTGCACTACTGATGCTGAGGGGTCAGCAAAGATTTTTCAGACCCTCAAAGGCATCATTGAGAAAGATGTTCGAGTATTTTTGAAGTCTTCTTTTAGTCAATTTTTTAAAGCAAAATAAATTCAACAACAACAACAGTCTCTGTAAAAAAAAAAAAAAAAAAAAAAATCTCTTGTTTTCCCACCTTACTGAACTAGAGTAGTCCAGTTTCAGAGTTGCTGATCCCTGGGCTTTGTTTTTAGTTCCTGTTACTGATCCATTGCCTTATTAGGAAGGAGGGAAGTTTCTTTGCTTACCAGTGGGAGTGGGAAGCACTGAGCAGCCTTTTTGTCCGAATTGGTGAAGTTTCAGCCAGAAACTAGTAGTCTATTGGTCGTTTTGGGCCAATTCCTAGCTCCTTTCAGCCCCCTGCTATAAAACATGCTAAACACGCGTTTTCCAGCTTGTACCAACTCTGCACAGATCCTCGTGGTGGCCTGCAGAGTGATCCAAGCAGCAGAGAGCTAAAAGAGTGACTTTCTACCAGATATAAGTATTTTTGTGGCTTTCCCACTGTTATTAAGCTAGCGACTGCATTTCGCCTGTTTTACTGCTACTTTAAGTGATTTCTGCATTTTACACTGTTTATTGCACTTTAAGTTACTAATTGTTGCAAATTGTTTCTGTAGGCTACACACTAAAGTGCGCTAGCCGATTTACAGCATTTATAGCATTTACTGTCTGTTTTTCCTTATCTCTGTAATAAAACAAAAATCTCTTGTTTTCCCACTTTACTGAACTAGAGTAGTCCAGTTTCAGAGTTGCTGATCCCTGGGCTTTGTTTTAGTTCCTGTTACTGATCCATTGCCTTATTAGGAAGGAGGGTAGTTTCTTTGCTTACCAGTGGGAGTGGGAAGCACTGAGCGCCCTTTTTGTCCGATTTGGTGAAGTTTCAGCCAGAAACTAGTAGTCCATTGTTCGTTTTGGGCAAATTCCTAGCTCCCTTCGGTCCCCTGCTATAAAACATGCTAAACTGTACTGCTGATCTAACCAGCATATCCTATAACTGAAAAGTTCATCTCTACTTGATTCCCAAGTAGACTATTCTCTATCTGTAAAGCCTAGCACTTACTCCTACAGTACTTGCACCTTGATAAAGCACTCTTATTATAGATAGTACCCCACCAGCCTAAAACCCACTTCCCCCGGAGTCCTTTGAAAGTTCTTTATCTACTACTTCTAGTATGTCGAGGGATCAGTTGCTAGTGTCCTCTCCAGCTCAACTGGTGAACCTGGGAATATTGAGGCAATGTTACAATTGCCTCATGTACACAGACAATCCTCTCCTTCTCCCACAAAACACAAATACATGTGAGAGATGCAACTATACGGCCAAACTAGAGGCTGAGCTCTCTCAACATAGGAATGGCAAGACCAGACAGGAGGAGAAGGTAACCACACACAATAAATAACCAGTCACACATGGTACCATCACAACTTCAAATCATACACATACTCACACAAAGACATACTCGGAGGCTCTGATCAAAAATTTACCAAAACAGCAGAGGCCACCAAAGCAGACACCCAAACAACTACCACCTCACAACCCAACACATGCAACACGTAGACCACACAGTCAGAGTGTCAAACAGTCACAGCCCTTAAGGCCAAACAAAATGCCAGACACACTTGTCATTGGTGATTCCATAGTCAGACACACTGACGTCCCGCTCACCAGACTGAGTAAGGAGAAGGTCACAGTAAGCTGCCTGTCGGGCGCTAGAATCCGCCACATAACGCAAGCACTCAGGTCTCTCAACAGCAGGTACAAGTACGACTCAGTCATTGTCCACGCTGGTGTCAACGACCTGAGACGTACCTCCTTGGACTACATGAAAAGGGACATCGAGGAGCTCTCTGATTATGTAGCCCAGGCATGTATGACCCTGACCTTGAGCAGTATCCTACCTTCACCTAGAATGATGCCACACTACAGTGATAAGATGATCAGCTTTAATAATTGGCTTAAATTCTGGTGTCATTCAAAGGGGATCCAATGTCTGTCTGCCTGGGATGACATGCTGGACAAGCCACGCTGCTGCAAGGGACGGCTTGCACCTGTCACCCTGGGCTTCTGGATATTGGCAAAGGCTCTTGCCACCCCCATAGTGCCTTTTTAGGCAAGGCTCAAATTCTAAACCTACCACCCTAGAACACCAAAAAGTAAAAAAACTAAGGGTAATGCTGCTCAATGCCAGAAGTCTCAATCTCAAGATGCACGCACTCGAGGCCCTTCTCAATATGGAGAACATCGATGTCTGTGCTGGGACAGAAACCTGGTTCAAGGCTCCTGAGAGCACCCCAGCACTAACAGGTTTCACCTCATATCATGCGTTCCGGCCCCAAAATCCGGACAACACCAAGAAAGGAGGGTGTCCATATTCATAAAGGACACCCACACCTCAAGGTTGGTGGCAACACACGATGCATCGGAGACCATCCAGGTGCAATTAACCATAGGCAAGACTGCTCTGCAATTTGTAGCATGTTACAGGCCACCCTCTCAAACTCAGGAACCTCACATGGCCTTCCTGAAAACATTGGAGGTGATAATTGTATCTCCAAACACCATCATACTAGGTGACTTCAACTACCCTAATATAGACTGGGAACACTACTCAAGCCCGAACACTCTAACCCAAAGATTCCTGGAGTTCATAAACTCAAATGCCATGGAACAACTAGTCACCATCCCCACAAGAGGTGAAAACATACTTGATCTCATCATCACGAACATGGGATCAAAATGTTCAACACCGGAAGTATACCCCTCACTGGTGAGATCAGATCATAAACTAATCTCGCTGGAGGTCCTCATCCCGCCCCACCTGAAACAAAAAGACCACAGTGAAAAACTTCTCAAAAGCCGATTTCACACTTCTAAAAACTAGTGTGGTCTCCTTTAAGGCCCCTGAGCCAGTGGTAAACATTACTCAAACCGCTGAATCACTTACAAATGCCTTCTACCAGCACCTACAGGACTGCATGGATCAGGCAATCCCAAACAAAACTAAGACTCTCTGTACCAAAGGCAAGCGTCCAGTCTGGTGGACCCCAGCCATAAACAAGCTCTACAACAAAAGGAGGAAGCTACTACAAGATAGAGCAAAATCCTTGAAAGGTAAGACACCTTTGATCATTATAAGTAAAAACTAAGAGCTCTCATAAAATCATCCAAGGCAAATTTTGAGAGAAAAATCACCAAGGACTCTAAAGACAATCATAAGGCCTTCTTTAGCTATGTTAGAAACCTAGGAGGAAACTCCCAGATATGCTCAGAATTAGTTCAAAATGATGTGAAAATTACTGAACCTACACACATTGCTAACATACTGGCTGACAGGTTCAGTGCAAACTTCTCCCCTCCCCAAAAGGAGAGATATCTATTCCAGAGAATTGTAGCCCCCAAACATCTCCAATGCCCAGGTGAGAACTGCCCTCACTAAGGCAAAAACACAGCATCCATGGGACCGGATGGTGTCCCCGCAGTGTGCTTCATGAACTCAACGAGGAATTAAACCCACAGTTAGGACAGCTGTTTAATCTTAGCCTCACCTCAGGATACACTCCAAGGAGTGGCGACGGCGACTGTGGTCCCACTTCATAAGGGCGGTGCCTCCACAGACCCTGGAAATTACCGCCCCATTAGCTTGACAAGCCTTATCTGCAAAGCCATGGAGAGGATCATAATGGAACTCATAAATAAAGACATAGGGAACTTGCAGACTTTGGATCCAACCCAGTTTGGCTTTGTCAAAGGCAGATCCTGCCTCTTAAACTTGGTTGACTTTTTCGAGACAGTCACCAAGGCCATTGATGAGGGAAAGGCAGTCCATACAGCCTACCTCGACCTGGCAAAGGCCTTGACACAATACCCCACTCAGGTATCATCGAAAAACTCATCAGCTTGAATGTAAACCCATACATCACAAGATGGGTTGCAAACTGGCTAAGCGACAGAACCCACAGGGTCAGAGTTGCTGGAGCCATGTCAGACTCAAAGCCTGTCACAAGTGGTGTCCCACAGGGCTCAGTCCTGGGTCCACTCTTGTTCGGGATCTACTTTTCTGAAGTACAAGCAAACACAGGAGGGTTATGGCTGACAAAGTTTGCAGATGACTGCAAACTGGGCCATAGTCGAAAACACATCTGACACAGATATCCTCCAGAAGGGCCTCACAGAAATGGATAACTGGTGCCAGAGCCATGGCCTGAAGTTAAACGCCAAAAATGCATAGTCATACCCTTCGGGAAAAACAAGGTTACCCCTAGCTACCATATAGATGGCAATCCACTGAGCACAGAAAAGTCATCAGGGATCTGGGGACCCAAGTTGACAGTAGCCTTCGTTTGACACTCATGTTGCTAAAGTAGTTAGGAAAACCTTCTATATCGCCCACCTGATCATGAAGGGATTCACATCTAGATCAAGGGAGGTCATCGTCCCCTGTACTCATCACTCATTAGACCTATTATTGAGTACAATGCCCGTTCGAATGTATCTGACCAGACACCTGATGCAGCTTGAAAGGCCCCAAAAGTTCCTCACCAAAAGGATAAAGGGTCTCAAAATATGTCTTATGCTGCCCGACTGAAAGAACTCCAGCTCTATTCAGTCTCATACCGCTTGCTCAGAGGTGACCTGTGCCTGACATATAAGGCCATGTCAAACCCAGATTTGATGAATATGCTTCACCTCAAAAATCTAGATCCCTCAGAACCACAAGGGCGGAGACTTAAACCTTGACACGGTTATAAATAGAACGTGCTGGAGGGACAGATTCATCACCCAGAGACTCCCTATGCTGTGGAACAAAATCCCGGTACATGTGAGGCAGAGCACCTCGCTGGCCTTGTTCAAGAGGAATCTTGACCAATGGATGGGAGATCGCAGATATACCCCAGGGATTACTTCAGTGTCACTGCTTGACAGAGGCACAGAAAAATGATAGGCATAGTTTTTATTCAAACTAAAGGGGTGGCGAAAGCCACATAACTATGGGCTAGGCTTATAAATGCCCTTGGGCAGATAGCCTAGTATGAACCTATGAACCTATGAACCTATGAACAAAAGATACCAGAAGTAATCAGTGATATACTACATTCCATTTCACACCTTTGCATATGACGTTTAAGCAGAGAAAATACTTTCAGATTTGGTAAACTGAAGGAATAGTCTAACATGTCAGCTTAAATAATTCCCACCTGTCATTACAAATGTTTAATGAAGTGTCTCTTTCTTGGCTGGCCAGACAATATTTGCCTGGAGTTGAGAAACAAAGAAACTTATAAATCTTTAGGAAAAAATCATTAATCTGAACAAAAGTAGTACTGTTTTGCTTTACATGTTCAGTTCTATTCTTAATCATTTAAGCAGCTTA